>NW_027496843.1:0-175798 GCF_021521415.1 Bidens hawaiensis | reverse complement strand
AGCTTAATCTTTCTTAGCTTATCATCTTCTCTTTAGTTTACCTTTCTACATTATCAAGAAACCACAATGGCTTCCTCAGCCACCATCCCAGAGCATGAAGAAGTCATCTCCATCCCAACCACCACCACCGCGCCCCGCCCGACCTTCGCGCTACCCGTCGATTCCGAAAACAAAGCCACAAAAATGAAGATCTTCTCCGTAGCACAACCACACATGAGAGCCTTCCATCTCTCATGGCTCTCATTTTGCACTTGTGTCATTTCCACCTTCGCGGCCGCCCCGCTCGTTCCCATTATTCGGGACAACCTCAACCTCACCCGCTCCGACATCTCCAACGCGGGAATCGCCTCCGTATCTGGTAGCATTCTCTCGCGGCTCGTCATGGGGGTACTATGTGACCTCATTGGCCCGAGATATGGTTGCTCGGTGATTAACTTGTTGGCGGCTCCCGTGGTTTTCAGTGTTTCCTTTGTGGCGGATGCTGGCGGCTATGTGGCTGTCCGGTTCATGATCGGGTTCTCGTTGGCCACATTCGTGTCGTGTCAGTATTGGACAAGTGTTATGTTTAATGGGAAGATTATAGGCGTGGTAAATGGGGTGTCCGCGGGATGGGGCGACGCAGGAGGAGGTCTTACTCAGCTCCTCATGCCTATGCTTTTTCATTTAATGACTCAAATGCTTGATATCACACCATTTACGGGTTGGAGGATTGCATTCTTTATCCCTGGCTGGTTTCATGTAATAGTTGGGGTTCTTGTTTTAGTCTATGGACAAGATTTACCGGATGGTAACTTTGCTCAAGTTCAAAAGGACGGACGAGCTTCAAAGGATAAATTTTCTAAGGTAATTTTATTAGTTTGTGGTAACTTATTTTTAAAAAGTTATAACTAATTTATACTGAAGGAGTTTGTTTAATCTAATGTAGGTGTTCAAAAATGCTGTCACAAATTATAGGACATGGGTCTTTTTCTTGATCTATGGATATTCAATGGGCGTGCAGTTGTGCTTAAATAATGTGATCTCTGAATACTTCTTTGACAGGTAGCTAATTAGCTAAATAATCTTGTTTTCGACTCGTTTTACTGTCAATCGGACCGAATTTAAAAACCGAATAACATCATATTAGTTTTATAAAATATTTTAAAATATTACTTCAAATATAAGCAACATATCAAATTGAAAGACAAATATCTTGTTATTAGAATTATATTTTATGATTTAGAAGAAATATAATATATATTGTTTTCTTAAAAATATATGAGTAACTTTTTACAATAAAATATAGATTAAACTCTTTATTTCAAGGAAGTTGATCCGGTCCAGTTATAAAAACACTGTTTTTTTACCTACTTAACAACTAATTAACAACTACCAACTTAACAACTAATTAACTTCTGTTTCCATAATGTGTAATAGGTTTAGTTTAAAGCTTCACACAGCCGGAGTAGTTGCAGCCAGTTTCGGAGTAGCAACTTCATCACCCGTCCAATCGGCGGCTTCTTATCCGACCTATCCGCTCGCAAATTCGGCATGCGAGGTAGACTATGGACATTATGGATAACACAAACCCTAGGAGGAGTTTTCTGCATATTCTTAGGCCTAGCCGATTCGCTACCACTCGCCATATTATCCATGATGCTAATGGCCGCTGGAGCACAAGCCGCATGCGGGGCCACATACGGCATTATCCCATTCGTCTCACGCCGCTCTCTTGGCATATTATCCGGTTTAACCGGTGCTGGTGGCAATGTTGGTGGCGGTTTGACACAACTTTTGTTTTTCTCCGGTTCTAGGTTTTCGACCGCGTCAGGGCTGACGTGGATGGGTGTTATGACGGTCGCGTTAACCGTTCCGGTGGCGTTTATTCATTTTCCGCAATGGGGGAGTATGTTTTTGCCGGCTTCTAAGGATACGAAGTACAATGAAGAGTATTATTATTGCTTGGAGTATAGTGAGGAGGAGAGAGAGATGGGGATGCATACTGGAAGCATGAAGTTCGCCGGAAACAGCCGCGCCGAGCGTGGGAAGAGATCGGTGATGGCGGTGACGGAAACCCCGCCGGATTCCGTGGCAAACCACCGTGTTTAAGGGTTAGAAAAATTAATAAAGTAAGAAACAATAAAAAAAAGTGTGATAGTTTAAGTAGTTGTACATATTGTGCCTTATTTCTCGGAGCCTTTGCTTTTTGTTAAAGGCATCACGTTCTTATCACTTGTACTTTAAATGCTACACTAGGGTTTTTAATTATTATTATTAGTAGTATTATATTTCATTTGAGTTTTGTACAATTAATGTTTTATGTTGTATTAGTAAGTTAATGAGAATTATTATTTTTGTGGGAAACAGTATATCGTTCATCAACTAAAATCCAAAACATATTTCAATAGCTGTGAATAAATGTTACATAAAACATTTGATAAGTTAAAAGTTGGTTGTGGTAATATAATTTCCTTAAAACATTGTTGATGTTTAAATTCAAATTACGTGTTCTTGTCTTTGAAGTTAAAAACATAATTTTTCTGGATTTGGTAGTTTGTGGAAAAGAAAGAGAACAAATACTTAGGGGGAAATCTCCTCACACAACAAGCCCAAATCCATCACATTTTGATGGAATTTGGTAGGGGTGGTAACGTGGTGTGGTGTGGTGTGATGGATTTTCAATTTTCCGGCCACCTTCATCCCATCTTCACCGGACCTTTTTTCGACCAATTTTCCGGCCAAAATAACTCACTCATCCTGAAGAACAACTTCATCAATACTGGGTTTCATTCAAATCCAACCAAAACCCACTTCCTAAACACCCTCAAAACCCCAAATCCACCTTCACCCCATATCGTCTGACCTTTCTTCCGGCCAAACACCAATCAACCAACCACCAGATCCGTACCCGGCGACACTACCAACCACCAGATCCGTTCATCACCGGAGCTCCGGCAAGAAAAAATCACTGGAACGGACCTTTTTTCCGGCCAAACACCAACCAACCAACCACCACACCCTCCCCTCCAACGGCTCCTCCCCTCCAACGTTCCATTTTCCTCGATTTCCACCCCCTCACTTGCGTGATGGCTATCACGCACACCACCCCCATCACGCGTGATGGGGGACCGGTGGCGATGTGCAATGAGCCATCACGCGTGATGCCGGCCTCCTAACGACCTATTATTTCATGCAAAGGAGTAAATATGCAAGGAGTTCTCTTTATTTCGGGATTATATTCCATAGGAAACTGCTCAAAAACATTTATTATATTCCACACGTTTTTCTCTTCCTCCTCTTCGTGTAGTTCGTTCGTTAATTTTCATTTGTATTATTTGAATCAAACACTAAAATATAAGGGTCAAGTTATTTTATAAATGAGACAAAAATGAGAAGGATCAGCAACAATAAAAACTTTTAAAAACAATAAATAAATAATCATAACTTAGAATTTAATAAAAAACGAAAAAGTGAAATACAAAAATGTTTCCGTCGTATTCCTCGTTAAGAAAAAAAAAACCTCACAATGCTAAGGGAAAAAGATCATTATGTCTTTTATTTATTATTGTGTTTTTTTTCGTGATTGATTGTGTTTTTTTTTCCCTGTCATTGAGTTTTTTCCTTGATATTATGTTATATTTTGTATGACATTGTGTTATATTTTACGATTATTGTGTTTTTTTTTAGTTGTCATTGTGCTTTTTGTTTATTTTCGCCATTGTGTATTTTTTCTCGGCAGTGCGTCTTTTCGGCGTTTTTTAACGGGAATGATGGAAGAAACATCTTAGTTTTTAATTTTTTTTATTTACATTTTAAGTTATGGTTTTTTTTGAACTTTTCTTAAAGGAGTTTTTTTATTTTTTATTTTTTTATTTTACCAAAAATCATGCTCACACTTCGTATTTTTGTTTCCTTTTATAATTTAACTTTTTCTCAAAATATATATATACAAGTCATATGTAATATAAGACCCACCGAAATGGGGCGCTTCTCACCCTCAAGGTTCCTCATAGCGTCGGGAACACCGCCCCGGGGCGCTATGGGCGCTTTAGAGGGGTTGGGCACTTCCTACACAGTGCCGAGTGGGAGAAATGGTGGAATTTGATTGGTAGGTTTGTTTTTTGTTTATTTTGTTAATAAAACATAATAATAAAATAATAATAACTAGGGTAATGATTTGAAGGGGCTCTATCAACTACACCCATGCATATTAGCCAAAAAACCCATATATTGACGTGACGTCACATGTCATACAATTTTCTATAAGAACTCCACATATGTTCTGACTTCTAAAAGCTTAATGAATCCGATATTTTATAAGGGTCTGATAACGTGAATTTCATTGATTATGGTCAACCTTTTTTAATATATATTTGCCTACTAAACTTGCAAGTTGCTCCTTGTCCTAAGGCCACTTGATGGTTATTTACCAGTTTAAAAAGATTAGTAATAAATTAATTCAGATCTTCGATCTTCAATTTTTTTATTTTTAGACGGCTATACACGCACCTATTTATTCTTACTTTACTCCTAAACTATCTAGTTCAAAAAAAAATATACTGTTATATTAGGTTTTTGAACCCTGATCTTCTTTAAGTAACCTTTAATTAAAACCAGTGATGAAAACATTATAATATTTTCACATTATAGTCCTGGGAGTTGATTATTAAAAAAGTACCAACACTAGTTATATCAACAATTAATATATGTGCAAAGCTCTATAAACAATTTCATATACTAAATTGATCAATGGTCTTCTATATGTCTTTTATGGACTGGTATCCTCGTAATTATGTTATTTTTGATGATTTTAATTCTATTAGAGACCGACAGAAGACCATTTCAATGACTTTATTAATCGGTCTAGGTTAATTGATTTGTTAGGTGGATTCAAATTCATAAGGGTCGGCTCTAAACGTAAGAAGATGAGTAAGTTTGACAGGTTTCTAACTTTCGAAGAGGTTATGGATGCTATTTCTTCGCTTAGAACTACAATTTTGGGGTATTTTATTTTAGATCACAGGCCAATCTATGGCGCGATTATTTTCAAGTTGTATAATTCTTGGTTACAGTTGGCTGGCGTTGATCAGGTTGTTACGTGCTTGTGAAGAGAGGATCTTGGGCAACCCGTCTCTAATGCTTGGGGTTCAGTTTAAGCTAAAGATGAAGATAATGAAAAATGTCTTCAAACATTGGAATAAAAATCGAAATATTCAAAATGATGGCTTATAAAAAGAGTGGAGATCCAATGTAGATACTTCTGATCAGTTGAAGATGATTGATCATGGTAGTGTGTCTAATCAAGTATTAGATGGTCATAGAGAATCTTTGAGGAATTAAAGAGATTAACAAAAGTAAAGCCTAGATTTTGCTCAAAAGTAACATTAAATAGACTATTGATGCAAATGAAAACTCCTTTTAAGGTTTTTCATCACGTTGTGAGTAAGAAATCACATTGTGTGGCTGTGATCAGGTCAAGGATTCTTTTTTTATTTCTTTCGGGACATACTTTCTAAGTTCAAGGAGGCGGATATCACAAAAGAAACATAGTTTTAAAGGACTTATTTTTTGAAAAAAGGGACGAATCACTGACAAACTTTATTAGAAGAAAATGAAAGAATATAATAAAAAGACATTTAAACAACCCGGAACATTTCCCCTAGAACTTTAAGCCTAGAAGAGAAACAACAAACAAGCTATTTATCTCTACTACTAACTCTAATATAGAGAGACCTAAAATCCGGATTCGCTGCCTCCAATGCATTTTCTAAAAATCAAAGAATAAAAAACACGTAGCCCATATAATCCTTTTCTTTTCTTTGCCCAGTCTAACGTTGATCCAAATCCATAGCCGAACCCAAATTCTTTTTATTCGAGTTCCATCAGCCCAACACTCCTTATGTACAGTAGGCTCAACTTCATAATGTTATCGATCTTAATATGTAGCCCACTTGTATCCAGTATTTCCTTGATCCATAGTTTTTTTAAACGACTTTCTTGAATTGATTCACCGGAGTTGGAGGTGTGGTTCTCTTTGGAAGAGGTCTAGCTCGTCAGTCGTGGGGTAGTCTTGTAGTAGCGAAAAAGGTATTAGGATATGCTACATTTGAGGTTTATGGTTTTTGTTGATCAATTTTATGGAGAGACGTTTATTCCATTGGGCCGGGTGTAATTTATCCATTATTACTTTGATCTCTAAACTTGATAGTCGTTTGCTTGTGAAGGATTTCCAGCCTATTAGTTTGATCTTATTGCAATATTTCTCTTTGTGGCAGGTGGAGGAGCCGCAACAAAAAAAAGTGTGTGCATGCAAGCTTTGTTTTCGCTAAAAGACTTGTGCATGAAAGAAAAAGAAAACGAAAACACCCGTTAACTAGATTAGAACTTTAGAACCTGCAATCAAAGTTGTTTTGGGTTGTTAACTGTTTGGTTCATATTTAGTCATCAGTAGATTAAATGCTTATAGTTATTATAGATCGCATGCTTTTATTCGATTTTATATGATGTAGGAGACTAGAGATGCATGGCAGTTGTTTTAAGACGACGACAATGGAACTTGATTAAAGGGAAAATTAGCCCAACACGTAACAAACTAAGAAGTTGGTTTGTGCTTTAAACTCAAATCTTAACTTTCTTTTTAAGAAATGAACTTAAAAGAACAATTAGATTACAACGATGGATTTGATGGGCTGATTTCATTTATGGACCCAATATAGTAAATGAGATGACAGCCCACATTGGGGATTAAATAGGATAACCAATGAGTTTGGTATTGCCATATAGGTACAAGAAGTTCTCCTTTGAAACTAGAGGTGTACAAAACTGGTTTTAAACCCAAACCGAACATGTTTATAAACCGAACCAGTTTGGTCAACGACTTGTCAAAATGGTTTGTCTCAAACCGCTTCGGTTTATAAACCGGTTTAGAAGCAAGATAGGCCGGCCTGGTCACATTGATTCGGTTCGGTTTATAAACCGGTTTTTCTCAAACCGGTTCGGTTTTAAAACCAGTTTGATAGATTTGAAGGGGAACCGGTCTTGAAACTTACGGTTTGGGTCGGTTTGGAAGCCAGTTTGCTGAACCCGGTTTTAAATCCACACCGGTTCGATTCGGTTCGGTTTGTCTAAAACAGGTTCCAAACCGGCTTTTTTGTACACCTCTATTTGAAACTGGTTAAAACCGAACCAATATTGTTAACAACCATTTCAAACCAAATAGATCCTCTTCCACTTGAAACAGCTTTAACCATCTTTGACTGAAACCGAACCACTTTGAGCTTAAAAACCAGTTTGTGCACTTGGCTCAAGGTGATAGAATTCGGTGCGAGGATTGGGTAAGCTAGAGGCTAGAGGTTTACAGATCGGTTTTTAAGCTCAAACCTTTTCGCTTTCGACCAAATATGGTCTCACTAGTAGAAAAATTAGCTTTAGATGCGATGGAAAAGTGCTTTAGACGCGGTTTTTAATCGTGTCAAAAAATAGGTCCTCAAAACCTATTCTTAATTTTAGGCGCGGTTTTGGAAACCGATGCTTCAAAAAGCGCATCAAATGCTCCACTATAATTTCTAGAAACTCATTTTCAGTCACACTTTTAAACCGCGGTAAATGAGTTACTCACATTTCTAGAAAATATTTTTAGTCGCGCTCTTAAACTGCGCCTAATGAGCATTTATAATTTGCAATAATGGCCCTAAATCAAGAATTTAACCTCCCAAATCTATTTAAACCACTCGGTTTTAACAATTAAATTAATCCATCAAAAATAACACAATTAACCAAAATGCACTACATCTAGAATTTTACAATATAAACTTCAAAATATAAATTTTAGCCACACCAAAATGCATTAAATCCATAAGTTTACAATATAGACGGTCAATCTATGAAACAGAATATAAATTTAAACTACAAATACTTCTAATCAAGTATACCAAAATTCATAAAAAAGTACGGCATCAAATTCTCAAGTAAGTTGTCGATATCTGTTTTGGTAACAAACGTCATGTCTTGCATCATCTTGTCACTTCTCTCCCACCACATCAAGATCATTCGGATGCTCGTTGAAATCTGGTACGTGTAACATGATCATTTCACTCTTGTATCTGACCTACATTTTATCAAAACAAAGTGATTGAAGTTGTACTAAAAGTTTATAGCAGGGCTGAGCATGAAGAACCTGAACCCGAAATAACCCGATAAACCAGTCATTTTTTAACCGAAGTTCGAACCTGAATATCAAAAGTTAAACCAAATTAACTTCTTGTTCATTTACACCCATAAAATCAATATTTAATTTTCATTCAGATTTTCAATTTTAAACCGAAACGACCCCCTTTCATAACCAAATACGTTTATACCATGTGTACCCAAATTTATAGTTTTTGCAGTTTGGATTAATACTCTTAGTCGGATTTTGGGTCGAATTGAGCAAAAGAAATCCAAGTCGGCCCTTTGATTTGCTCACCCCTAGTTGATGCGCTAAACCTAATTGAATAAAAAGGATGAAGATAACTTACAAATGCTTGTTATGATTCTTGGGTATAATACTCAAATCCCACAAGACTATTAATGTTGAGCTCTCTTGCCCAATACCATTTCTTGCTTTCTTTTCGAGATGGGTATCTAACAATACTTCAAATCACTTAACTTTTCGACCATGTAATTTTTCCTAATAAGTTGTAATAAATGTTAAAGCATAAACAATAATGATTTTTGTCCTAATTTTTAAATTTAATTTGCAAGTAGAACTAACTTACCAATTGGATACGGTGCTCATCAACCCCTATGGATCCACCCGTATACCAATATACACCGCCACCAATACCCTCTTTAGCGTGGTTGTCTCTCCCGCTCACGGACTTTTTTTAACCATTTTATAGTGTCCAACCCTGTAAAGAGAAAAAATATATCAAAAAAAAAAATTATAAAAATAAACAATAATGTACGAACTCCCTTACCAAACACAATATCTTCCATATTGCACGTGCCACTAAATCAGGAGGTATACATATTATGTCGAATCTATGTTCTTTGTCCCCAATAATATGTCCAGCGTCCTTGGCTTTTTCTTTAGATTTTGCTCTCCACTCACAAAATAATGTCCCAAAACCGACCATTAATCACGTTACAAAATCCGTTATATATGACTTGTTCATTTTCTGGATCCCAACAATAAAGCATATGTACAAAATAAAAAGTAAAAGTTAAATATGCAAAACTAAAACAAACAAGCTATATATTACCCCAAAACGAGCAAAGTATGAGCAATCACATTCTTTGGGACCATTCTAAATGTGGCCCAAGGTTCATCATAGTCTCCACTGGTATCTTTGTGATTTTTCTATGAATCTCATGATCCGAAAACCTACAATATTGAAATAACTAATATTGTATGGGTTTGGGCCGGATTTTGGGACAGATCGGGTATGGGTTTGAGATTATCTAAACCTGACCCATTGTCATTCCTAAATAAAATAAGCAAATGAAAGTGTGTACGCAAAAAAGAAGCTTTAATTCTAGTGCTTTAATTTGTTACAGTATGTGTCATACAAATTACAAACTTTAATATTAATTTGAACCCAAAACTGGAAATAACAAAATACATAAGCCATAAAATAATAGCCCAATAAATCAATTTTTGACATATATACACAAATCACAATCAACTAAAGAATATCAGAGATAGTTTTCTTTTCTTCAATAACAAAAGATACGATCATGAGGCATATATATACAATTGGTTTCCTAATATGCCTCAAATACAAACTGGGCCTTATAGTTTATCAAAATAATAAAATAAGGATAATTAAAAGATAAAGATAATGTTGAGTTAAATTTGAATCCAATATCAACTACCTCAAAAATCTAAAGCTACGATATCTACTGAAGAAACACTAATCGACCTCGGGCAGATTACGGATAATCTGGGGGTTAAATAGATGTTTCCCACGAGGGTTAGTTCCGGCAAAGATGGTTGTTCTGATGACCTGCAAAACAGACACCGTGAGCTCGTCACTGAGAAGGAGGGGTACCTCCTTGTGACCACCATCCGGCGTGAGAATCAGACTAGATTGCTCTTGAATATAAGTGTATATTAAGAGAAATAGCTAGAGAGAAGATGATGATACCGTTCCAAGGTGTTTGAGTATTTATAGCCGAAGGTAGGTTTCCAAGCAGGTACAGCCGGCTGAATAGTATTCCTGTTCTACCAACTGTGGGCTACGCACGTGCCATGCTGATGGTTGGTGGGTAGGCAGCGGCTGATAGTGACCAGGCCGGCTGTGTACTATTCCTTTTCCACCAACTGCAGGCTATGGACGTGCCCCGACAGGGGTTGGTGAGTAGGCAGCGGCTGATAGTGACTTTAAGTACTAGAGCGTGCTGCCCGTCGTACTGTTGTCAGTGAGCTGTCGCAGCTTTGGTCAGTTCTTTTGTCCATACCTTGGCAGGTACAGTACAAAAGATCCTCCAGTATCGTACGGACTGGCTCATTTGGGCGGGAGAATTCCCGGCTTTGGGTGGGAGTATTCCCGGCTTGCTCATTCCCTCTTCAGGTGACATTACTGAATTATTTGAGAGTTAGTGCCTTGTGCGTGTAGCCTTGTTGCGCGGGTAGCCTTCCCTAATGGCTAATATCCGTAGCTGCGGGAACAGGCAGAGTACGTCACCATTGGGAGGCTTTTCCTGTGGGAACAGCTTGCGTACTGCGCGTAAGGACGTCGTGTCTCTGAGCATGGTTGGTCCTGCGGATCCAGTTGGTCTTTGCGCAGACGTCCCTCAGGAGTCTTGCGAGTTCAACTGCGCAGACGTTTCTTCGAGGTGAGTCTTGCGGGTCCAACTGCGCAGACGTCCCTGTTTAAGGTGAGTCTTGCGGGTCCAACCGCGCAGACGTCCCTGTTCAAGGTGAGTCTTGCGGGTCCAACTGGGCTCTGCTGGGACCTACCTCTTCAAGTCCCCCCAGTCCAAGTTCTTCTCATGAATTGTTAATAAGTGAGGTGAACTTTTGGACTTAAGCAAGGGGTTTTGAAAAGGGTTTAGTTTTAAGGTTTTCCATGGGGATTCTTCCCGCGGAAGTCCTAATGTCACGTGCAGAAATTCCCGACTTTTCTGCTTGATCTTTGGGTATGATGCGGGTAGGTCTATAACCTCCTCGCAAGTCAGGAGCGTTGGGTTCCACTTGTGTAGATTCTCCATGAGGTTTTGGTAGTTTTAAACATAGTGATCAATTATGTTAAACAACCAATTCCATCTTGGAGCTTCAAACAATCTAGTTGTCAACGTTCCCGCTATGCGGGGATGTTATTTCCGTTTCCGCAAGCATGGCCCAGAAGATCCTTCTTGGTTTCAATTTCCTGCGGAGTGCTAAGTATGTGAAGGGTTTTGCCTTGACACTGTACCCGCACTCGCCTTATAGTTACTTTACTTCCAAGGTATTCCTGGCGTCAATTCCCTGCAGGTGCTAAGTATGTGAAGGGTTTTGCCTTGACACTGTACCCGCACCCGTCTTATATTTACTTGTTTGCCGAGGTATTCTTGGCTTCAATTCCCTGCATGTGCTAAGTATGTGAAGGGTTTTGCCTTGACACTGTACCCGCACCTGTCTTATAGTTACTTGGTTGCCAAGGTAAGGGGTATAGTCCCGCTTACTTTTGAATCTTTTTGAATCTTTTTAAAATTCGAAGAGTTGGTGAAAGGATAAGAACAGTCCAACTGTTGAAGGGACGTCAGCGTGGTCTGACGGTTTCTTCTGACAGGTTCAGGACGTGCATGAAGTTATGGCGACGTGACAGTATATGGTCATTCCAGACGCTTTTTCAGGCGCGTGGGCGAGAGTTTTCGGGCGCGTGGCCGCGAAGTTTACGGCGCACGTCCTGTCGACAGCTGTTGTCAGCTTGCTTTTTCCACGTGTCATAGTTTCATTGCACCTGCGCTTTTCCGTCTCTCCCGCATTAAATTCATCGCATTCATTGCGATGAGTATATAAAGGGAGGAGAGGATGCATCTCAATTCACAGTTTCACTTCATCTTCTAAGCGATTTCCGGCGAATACTCTAACTTTTCCGTCGAGCATTCTCCTGAAATCGTTCCTTTCCATCCTTCAAAACATGTCTTCTACTCATGATCTTGAAGTTACTGCTGAAGAGTCGGACGTGTATTCCAAGAACCCGACGTCCACTTCTGATAAGGACGATAAGAGTACTGCTGGCGAGTGCCAGTGTGCTCTTCCCGTCGACCAGTATCAGTACATCGTCAGGAAGTTCATGCTCGAGCCTTTCGACCCTGAGTTTCCTGAGTCTCACCAGACGGTGTATGATGCCCCCAAGGGCAAGATAGGGGTGTATGCTGCATTCTTCGTCTATGGGAATCTGAGGTTCCCATTGACGAAGTTTGTGTACCGTGTTTTGGAGAGACACGGTGTACACCTAACGGAGGTGCACCCGATGGCGATCGCAAAGGTTCGCCATTTTGAGTGGGTGTGCCATATTCTGGGCGTTGAGCCCCATGTCGACCGCCTGATGACCTTCTACTCTTGGAGGTGCATCCAGGGCTGGTATTCCTTGGTCAATCGGATCAAGGGTTTGAAGATCTGCGCTACCGAGCGCAGTCTTCGTTCTTGGAAGCGGGAGTTTTTCTATGTCTCCGCTCGCGTCGTCCCCATTGCGATGACGTTCAAGAACGGGAGAGCTCTTCCGAACCTTCACGCCTCCAACTACCAGGAGGCGGAATGGTTTTCCAAGATTTCCCGGATCCAGACTCCGGTTTACCGCTTTGCGGAGTCCGGGATGGTTATGCTCGGGATGAGCCGGGTGTGGAAGGATGCCGGGGCAGAGGCGCCACAGATTCCTATCGTCCTCGAATACGGTTTGAACTCTATCCCTTACGGTATGCTTCATATCTTTTTGCTGATTTAGGGTTTTTCTTCTAACTGCTTCTGTTTATTTTCAGAGGGGAACAATTTGCAGTCGCTTCTGCAACCGCGTGAGAGCGGTGGTCCCGCTCGGCTGGGTACTTGTGCTCTCGACGAGAACGAGTTGCCCATCTTGGAGCAAACGGCGGATAGATTCGTGGAGGTCTACCCGCCAGGCCACGAGATTCTAAGCGCCACGCGGCCAGGTAAGGGATTATTTAACCCTCGCCCACTCAATGTTCAAACCTCTGCTGGAATTCCTCTAATTTTGTCATCTTCTGATGAGGAATCCGCAGATGGTCATTTCTTCGCGAGGAAGAAGAAGGCTGCTGGCGGGAAAGGCAAGGCGAAGGTTGCCTCCGCCGATCAGGGCAACCGGTCTAACTCGGAGACCGAGAGCGAGGAGGCGGCGGGGAACCCTGGTGGTGGTAAGACCACTATTCCGGAGGTTGAGACAGCTATCACCTCCGGGCAGCCCAGTGCGACGACGGTGACCGGCGTGAAGAGGCCGGCTCCATCGGGTTCGTCCCCGCCTGTCAGAACCTTCAAGCTCAAGAAAACTCGTAAGTGTAAATTAATCTTACCCGTAATTCTTTCCGCCATTGTTTTTAATATCTTGTCTTCATGCAGGCGTGGATGCTACTGCATTCCAAAGTGATGCGGGGAGGAGCAGTTCTGGACCCATGACGGTAGGTTTGGTCAACCTACCCGAGGCGATGACCCAGGCGGCTACGCCTGTTTGCAGTATTGGTTCAGTTGCTCATCCTGTTGAGGCAACTGTTCCAACTGTAACATCATCCCCGCCGGCTGTCAGTGCGATCTTCACGGAATCCTTCACTGAGCCGGCGGTGATTGTTTCCGCGGGCTCTTCCGCAGCGGCGGCCACGGTTGTGAGTTCACCTCCAGTGAGTTCACCTCCGATGGTCTCTACCGCGGCGGCTTCAACCGTGCCTCCGGCACCGGCGACTACCTCGTCCCCGGCCGGTTCAGCAGGTATGTTCGGGGCTTCTAGCCAATCTCTGCCTCCTTCCCATCTGCCTGACCTCTTGGATGGTTATCCGTTAGGTTCGGGTGATGGGTTTGGTGGCTACCGGCCTGTTGTCGACCCTACAGGTGCGTAGGGTTATTTTGGCCTTTTTATATTTTTATCATCTTTTCCTAACTGCCTTTTTGTTTTTGCAGTGTCGGATTCGAATGAGGTGTATGTTCCACGGTGGAACATCCGCCGGAAAACAACCTTTCGGACGGCTGTGGACTGCGTCGAGTGGGCGCGTCACGTGGCCCCAAGTGGCGCGTTGGGGGAAGCCATGTCTAGATACCAGGAGGGTAGGCTGACAAATGAGCTTCGGAATCTCCTTGCCCGGATGCAGCCGCGCGTCGAGTTGCTTTGTCGTGAAAACGACAAGTTAAAGGCTGCGCGTATCCAAGAAGTGGCTCAGGCGCGGGCTATCCGGGAAGAGAACATGAGACTTTCCGCAATTACTGCGGAGAAGGAAAAGACCTTCAAGGCCCTCGTGGTTGAAGTGCAGGCCCGGCTCGAGGCCCGTTCCAAGGCTACCCAAGCTGTTAACGAACAGCTTCGGTTGGCTAAGGAAACTGCGCGGAACGCGACCGAGAGGGCCACCAAGGCTGAAGCCGTTGCTGAACCTCTGCGCGCCAAAAATGAGGAGCTTAAAGCCAAACTAGAGAGGCTTCAGCAGGCTCATGATGCTTTGGCTATGGAAGAAGCCAAGAAGCTTCAAGAGATCTTGGATCAGAGGGGTATGCTTGACCATACTGAGCGTAAGCTGAAGGGCGTTGAAGAGGCTGCTGCTAAGGAAGTGTTGCTTGCCAACCTTAACAAGAATGAAGCCGAACGCGCCCGTGACCTAGCTCAGGCTGCCCTCCAAGAAGCTCTGATTACCAAGGAATGGCTTATACGAAAAGCGTTGTCGCAGGTATGCGTAGCTTCATAATATCTTTACGCTTTTCTTTGTGCTTAGAAAAGGTTTTGATACTCGTATTTTTTCTTGTAGGTTGTGCATCGAGTCTTCACGAATACATCTTATGACGATGCCATTAGCGCAGCCCTCAACGCTTCTCATGAGGATGGGGAAAAGGCTGGCTTCCTGCTTGGTCTAGGGTTTGTTGAGAAGGGCATCCCGCCTTCCAACTTCCCTCTATATGATGTGGATACTGAAGCTGCTTATGACCAACCAGTGAACCAGTATGCTGCCTTCCCGCATCCGGTGGTGGAGAAGGTGAACGAGATTGCTGCTGCTGATGATTGGCTAACCATTCTCAAGACTTTCCTTGAACCGCCACAGCCAACTGATGGTGCGGGTACAAGTGGGTTTGGAGGGAGTGGTCCTGAAGTTTGAACCTTGAGATCCCTTCCCACCGTTAGGATAGATTTATATTTCTGTAGGCGGGTAGATACCCGGCCATTGTAATGTTTGAATTTTTATGAAATATAAATGTTTGTGCGGGTAGGACCGCCAATTTCACTAGATGACTTGCTTTATAAACGTTATATGACTTGCTCATGCATATTATAGCTTAATTTGGCACTTGTTTTGCCGCATAAACAATATATGATTCGCTCGTGCATACTTTAATTTAACAGCAATTTTCCAAGTGTTTTGAATAAGTTAACCGTTCGACGCGCGGTTGTCAATAGGTTAGTGTTCAGTTTCCTCTATCATGATTGTGCGGGTAGGACCGTCACTTTCATTTAGTGGGATGACTATACTTTACCTATAACTGACCTGCGTGAAGGTTTGCCGTTTTTTGTGTTTATGCGGGTTTTGCCGCCGTCCACACGCAACGACTTCCTTTCGCACTTATTTATGCGGTGAATACCGGCATATCAGTGTTTTGAATAAGTTAACCGTTCGACGCGCGGTTGTCAATAGGTTAGTGTTCAGTTTCCTCTATCATGATTGTGCGGGTAGGACCGTCACTTTCATTTAGTGGGACGACCAAACTTTACCTATAACTGACCTGCGTGAAGGTTTGCCGTTTTTTGTGTTTATGCGGGTTTTGCCGCCTTCCACACACAACGACGTCTCCACTTATTTATGCGGTGAAAACCGGCATATCAGTGTTTAGAATAAGTTAACCGTTCGACGCGCGGTTGTCAATAGGTTAACGTTCAGTTTCCTCTATCATGATTGTGCGGGTAGGACCGTCACTTTCATTCAGTGGTATGACCAAACTTTACCTATAACTGACCTGCGTGAAGGTTGTCATCTGTTTGAAATTTTTGCCTTTGTGTTTATGCGGGTTTTGCCGCCGTCCACACGCAACGACTTACTTCCCCACTTATTTATGCGGTGAATACCGGCATATCAGTGTGGAAAGTTTATTAGTATAAATGTAAGATCATCAGTGTCAATGTGATAAGGAGAATCATTTCCATTAGAAGTGGCTCTGGGCCTTTTCTTTACAAGTTTGGAATTGATCTACATGCAGCCTGTGTAATTGAGCTCCCTTCCATGTTCTTGGAATGGGAGTGTCATCGAGCCTTTCGAGCCGATATGCACTTGGTTCGGAATCTCGTTGTTTACGCAGTATGTAGTCTCCAACATTGAAGCTGCAGTTTCATTCGTGTTTTTCCCAACTGGGGTTCAACACGCATTAGCCTGCTCAGCGTTCATTACGCCACGAGGTGCGTGAGCGTCCCATCTCTGACAAATGCTTCGACGATGTCCTTCAAGTCTAAGCATTCCTCGGTGGTGTGGCCTCTTGTCCTGTGGAAGTCACAGAATTTGCTTTGATCAGCGTTTGGACGCTGTCGGATAATTGGAGCCTCTGGCCATGGGAGCCTCTCAGTGGCGAATATGTCGGTGACGCTTTTGGTGAGTGGCGTCCATCTGGAGTTCCGGTTCGACGACTGCATGTTGTCCTTTCCGCCTAACCGAGGGTGCGAGCCGGATGAGGTGTCAAAGTTTACCCTTGACAGCCAAATACCTAGCTTCCTCTTTTTGTTTAGTCGGGCGGTAAGGACGTTGTTTTCTCTTGTTTTCTGGGTGTAGAGGTTTGTGCTTTGGGGAAGATCTCTACCCAGTTGCTTTTCCGTTTCCGCGAAGCGTTTAGCTGCTGTCATGATAGCATCCCATGTGGATGGCATGCCGTCTTTACCCGTTAAGGTGCGGATAAGCTCTGGATCTTTCGCGCCCTGGATGAAAGCAGCGCGAACAAGATCTTCGCTAATAGCGCCCAGACTTAGCTTCTTTGAATTGAAGCGCGTGATGAAGTCTAGTAAAGACTCATCTTCCTCTCGGATGCAGTTGAGGATCGTCCATTGTTCTTCAGTGTACTTTCTTTGTTGACTGAAGTGTTGGCTGAACTTCTGTTGGAAGTATGCCCAATCGTAGATGTGGTGGACCGGTAGACGGTCAAACCACGCTCTAGCCGCTCCAACCAGCGTCATCTGGAACATATAACACCACGTGGGTTCCGTCCAGTTGCTGACGGTTGCCCCCGCTATGAATCTGTTCAAATGATCGTCCGGGTCAGATATACCATCATAAGCGCCGATGTTGGACATCTGTTTGGCACTTCTCGGGGCGATTGCTTCCGCAATGTCCCTTGCAAACTTGGATGTTCCCGCATTTGTAGCAGTTGGTCTAAAGGTTTTGGAGAAGTCGCGTGGGTTTCCCCCCGCGTTCCTTGGTTTGAAGGTTTCTTCGAAATTCCTTCTCGGTTGGAAGTCCGTTTCCTTACGCTTCCCTTTCGCCCTATGGCTAGGGTTTGCGTCGGTGTCGGATTCCTCCGAGTATTCGCACTCACTACTCATGTTGAGCTGTTGTCGAGTGCTTCCAAATTCGTCAGCCTGTTGGATGGAACGTGAGCGTTCGTCCAACTCAGCTTAGAATTCCTTCTGACGTGCTTCCGCCCACGCTTTAACTTGTTCAAGTGTTAGGCGGGGGAGCCTCATCTGTTGTCTCTCCAACTGGGCATTGGTGAATCCCAGTGAAGGATTGTTTACTGCACTTGCCCCGGCTCGGGTAACCGTGGTAGTGTTCGTAAAATTTATGCACTTGCCCCGGCTTGGGTAACCGGGGTAGTGTTCGTAAATATTGTGTACTCGCCGGTGTTCCCCCCTGTAGCTGGGGTTGTGGTTACCGGGGTTTCTTGGTCACTCATTGGCCTTGGCAACGGAGTAACCTTAACCATCTTTCCAGAAGTTTGAAAAAACTGAAAAAGAATAAGTTCTAGCTTTTATGCACGGATGGCGCCAATGAAGAAACACTAATCGACCCCGGGCAGATTACGGATAAACTGGGGGTTAAATAGATGTTTCCCACGAGGGTTAGTTCCGGCAAAGATGGTTGTTCTGATGACCTGCAAAACAGACACCGTGAGCTCGTCACTGAGAAGGGGGGGTACCTCCTTGTGACCACCCTCCGGCGTGAGAATCAGACTAGATTGCTCTTGAATATAAGTGTATATTAAGAGAAATAGCTAGAGAGAAGATGATGATACCGTTCCAAGGTGTTGGAGTATTTATAGCCGAATGTAGGTTTCCAAGCAGGTACAGCCGGCTGAATAGTATTCCTGTTCTACCAACTATGGGCTACGCACGTGCCATGCTGATGGTTGGTGGGTAGGCAGCGGCTGATAGTGACCAGGCCGGCTGTGTACTATTCCTTTTCCACCAACTGCAGGCTATGGACGTGCCCCGACAGGGGTTGGTGAGTAGGCAGCGGCTGATAGTGACTTTAAGTACTAGAGCGTGCTGCCCGTCGTACTGTTGTCAGTGAGCTGTCGCAGCTTTGGTCAGTTCTTTTGTCCATACCTTGGCAGGTATAGTACAAAAGATCCTCCAGTATCATACGGACTGGCTCATTTGGGCGGGAGAATTCCCGGCTTTGGGCGGGAGTATTCCCGGCTTGCTCATTCCCTCTTCAGGTGACATTACTGAATTATTTGAGAGTTAGTGCCTTGTGCGTGTAGCCTTGCTGCGCGGGTAGCCTTCCCTGATGGCTAGTATCCGTAGCTGCGGGAACAGGCGGAGTACGTCACCATTGGGAGGCTTTTCCTGCGGGAACAGCTTGCGTACTGCGCGTAAGGACGTCGCGTCTCTGAGCATGGTTGGTACTGCGGATCCAGTTGGTCTTTGCACAGACGTCCCTCAGGAGTCTTGCGAGTTCAACTGCGCAGACGTTTCTTCGAGGTGAGTCTTGCGGGTCCAACTGCGCAAACGTCCCTGTTTAAGGTGAGTCTTGCGGGTCCAACCGCGCAGACGTCCCTGTTCAAGGTGAGTCTTGCGGGTCCAACTGGGCTCTGCTGAGACCTACGATATCTACCAATTAAAATATGAAGATAACCCAAATTAAGCCCTAAATCTGAGATGCTTAGGGTCAAGTTTGGGTCATGTTTTGCGAGTGTGATTCATTTGCTCCTTATATGAACATGACAAGACCCAAACCTATAAGACTTGATTATTTACAATAGGGTAAAGTAAATCGACTTTGATGGTTTTTCACGTAAACTAGCTTATTAGGATATATATTTTTATCTATTATTTATGAACCTCGTAACCATAAACAAATCAAATACTATATTTGTTTTTAAGTTAGAAAAATTTACACATCAATTTGCTCTTCTTCAAATTGTTCTATTTAATGTCCACTGGTTCTTCTTTAAGTTCCTTATTATTTAATAGATTTAAAAACATATATGCTTAAAGAGAACAAATGTCACTTTTTTGTTATTGTTTTACTACATATTGAAAAAAAAAATGTAGTGCGCACTATAGAAAATATTGAAAAAACAAACTATATATAAATTCTAGACTTTTTTTAACGACAGAAATAATATATTATAAAAGAAAGCAGGAATGAACCGAGAACAGAAAAAGCACATTACATAAAAAGGAGATGGTTTTCCAACCACTCATCCTAAAAAAGAAAGACCAATTTACATTTGTAATGAGAAATGAGAGTTTTAGACCTAATACATATAGTTTGTACGATTTAAAAGAATGATAAATAAAGTTGAGTATTACATTAGTTAAGCACAAAACTAAATTGTAACTATAAAAACAAACTTAAAAATAAATCATAATCTCTAAATATTTCTTTTGATACAACATTAGATTTGATGATATAGTAAAAATATGGTAATAGCTAAAATAAAATAGGATTATGAGAGCATAAAGTACAATCGAAACAAGACGAACCTGCCATTAGTGGAAGAGAGCTTTCAATTAGTCAAAAAAATGCAATCAAAGAGAATCGATATGGTTTTGATCAACAATACATGATAGAATCAAAGAGATTATGGTTACAGAGAAAAAGAAGGCGGGTCGGGTTCAGTTAAAGATCTATGTGTTTTTACAATGAACTCGAGTAAGTTTTTAAGGCTAAAATGATTCATATATCTATAATTGTTTTTATACATATAAAAAACCGGTATAATTCATATTAAACAAGTTAAATAATGAATAATGTTCAATTTATAAAAATGTTTAATAAACAAACCTAACTTTTTTGTAGAAAAAAAAAGTACGTTGTATAATAGCAATAATAAAAATCAAAATGAATTAAAAAATATGCATGGTTAATGGTATAATTCATATGAGAGAGACGGGAAGAAAGAGTAAAAATGCACCAGAAAATAACATGTGATAAGAGAAAACATTTATTTATTATATAACATAGATTAACCTATTCACACCATAGATATAAATGGAACTCAACAAACCAAACGTATTCAATTTCCGTATACGTGCTTCTTGCTCAGATTTCGTTGTACTGTAACTATTTTTGTTCATGAAAGGCCCTTTTACAGATAAAAAAGAAGAAGCTAAATATGGGTTAGTCAAACATGTTACGTTAGCTCCACTACCTTCAAAGAAAAATTATTTAAGATGAGATGTCATGATAGACGTACGGTCTTGTGGATGTTCCCGTACTTAAGTTGACCTTTGATTAAATCTCAACGATTGCGTATGCGATCAATGATTATTAAATTTTCATTATTTGAAAACAGGCTATGCTAGCTATTTAAAAACAATTATAATATATTGATGCGACATTTATAAAATTTAGAAAGAGTACAACACATTAAAAATAGATGTGAATATATGAAAAGGTTGGTCATATGAAAAGGTTGGTCTAACCTTGAATAGGGACGTCTGCGCAAAGACCAACTAGTTCCGCAGGACCCACCATGCTCAGAGAGATGAAGACCTTACGCGCATACGCCCGTTGTTCCCGCAGGAAAAGCCTCCCAATGGTGAAGTACCCCGCCTGTTCCCGCAGCTGCGGATACAAGCCATCAGCGGAGGCTACCCGCACTAATAGCAAGGCTACACGTACAAGGCACTAACTCTCAATAATTCAGTAATGTCACCTGAAGAATGAATGAGCAAGCCGGGAATACTCCCGCCCAAATGAGCCAGTCCGTACGCTTCTGGAGGATCTTTTGTACTATACCTGCCAAGGTATGGACAAAATAGACAAGATCTGACCAAAGCAGCGACAGCTCACTGACAACAGTACGACGAGGAGCACGCTCTAGTACTTAATGTCACTATCAGCCGCTGCCTACTCACCAACCTCGCACGTACATAACCTGCAGTTGGTGGAAAATGAATAGTACACGGCCGGCCATGTCACTATCAGCCGCTGCCTACCCACCAACCACTAGCATGACACGTGCTTAGCCCACAGTTGGTAGAAAAGGAATATTATACAGCTGGCTGTACCTGCTTGGAAACCTACCTTCGGCTATAAATACTTCAACACCTTGGAACGGTATGATCATCTTATATCTTATATCATATCTTATACCATCATATATCTGCTCTAGCTATTTCTCTTAATATACACATATTCAGAGCAATCTAGTATGATTCTCACGCCGGAGGGTGGTCACAAGGAGGTACCCCCCCCCTTCTCAGTGACGAGCTCACGGTGTCTGTTTTGCAGGTCATCAGAAGAATAACCATCTTTGCCGGACCTAACCCTCGTGGGAAACATCTACTTAACCCCCAGATTATCCGTAATCTGCCGGGGTCACTTAGTGTTTCTTCATTGGCGCCATCCGTGGATAAAAGCTAGAACTAATTTTCTCAGTTTTTTCAAAACCTTTGGAAAGATGGTTAAGGTTACTCCGGTGCTAAGGCCAACGAGTGACCAAGAAACTCCGGTAACCACAACCCCAGCTACTGGGGGGAAGACCGGCGAGTACACAATATTTACGAACACTACCCCGGTTACCCAAGCCGGGGCAAGTGCAGTAAATAATCCTCCCCTGGGATTCACCGATACCCAGTTGGAGAGACAACAGACGAGGCTCCCCCGCCAAACACTTGATCAAGTTAAAGCGTGGGCGGAAGCACGTCAGAAGGAATTCCAAGCTGAGTTGGATGAACGCTTACGTTCACTCCAACAGGCTGACGAGTTCGGAAACACTCGACAACAGCTCAACATGAGCAATGAGTGCGAGTACTTGGATAATGATTGGGAGGAGTCCGACAGTGACGCAAACCCTCGTCATAGGGCGAAAGGGAAGCGCAAGGAAACGGACTTCCAACCAAGAAGGGATTTTGGAGAAACCTTCAAACCAAGGAACGCGGGGGGAAACCCACGTGACTTCTCCAAAACCTTTAGACCAACTGTTGCAAATGCGGGAACGTCCAAGTTTGCAAGGGACATTGCGGAAGCAATCGCCCCGAAGAGTGCCAAACAGATGTCCAACATCGGCACTTATGATGGTATATCCGACCCAGATGATCACTTGAACAGATTCATAGCGGGGGCAACCGTCAGCAACTGGACGGAATCCACATGGTGTTATATGTTCCAGATGACGCTGGTTGGAGCGGCCAGGGCGTGGTTTGATCGTTTACCGGTCCACCACATCTATGATTGGGCGGACTTCCAACACAAGTTCAGCCAACACTTCAGCCAACAGAGGAAATATACTGAAGAGCAGTGGACGATCCTCAACTGCGTTAGAGAAGAGGATGAATCTTTACTAGACTTCTTCACTCGCTTCAACTCGAAAAAGCTGAGTCTGGGCACCATAAGCGAAGATCATGTTCGCGCCGCTTTCATCCAGGGCGCCGAATACCCAGAGATTATCTGCACCTTAACGGGTAAAGATGGCATGCCATCCACGTGGGATGCCATCATGACAGCAGCTAAACGCTTCGCGGAAACGGAAAAGCAACTGGGTAGAGATCTTCCCCAGAGCACAAACCTCTACACTCAAAAAACAAGAGAAAACAACGTCCTTACCGCCCGACAAAACAAAAAGATGAAGCTTGGTATTTGGCAGTCAAGGGTAAACTTTGGCACCTCATCCGACTCGCACCAGCGGTTAGGCGGAAAGGATAACATGCAGTTGTCGAACCGGAACTCCAGATGGACGCCACTCACCAAAAGCGTCACCGAGATATTCGCCACCAAGAGGCTCCCATGGCCAGAGGCTCCAATAATCCGACAGCGTCCAAACGCTGATCAAAGCAAATCCTGTGACTTCCACAGGACAAAAGGCCACACCACGGAGGAATGCGTAGCCTTGAAGGACGTCGTCGAAGCATTTGTCAGAGATGGGAAACTCACACACCTCGTGGCGTAATGAACGCTAAGCAGGCTAATGCGTGTAGAACCCCAGTTGGGGAAAGCATGAATGAAACTGCAGCTTCAATGTTGGAGACTACATACTGCGTAAACAACGAGATTCCGAACCAGGTGCATATCGGCTCGAAAGGCTCGATGATACCCCCATCCCAAGAACATGGAAGGGAGCTCAATTACACAGGCTGCATGTAGATCAATTCCAAATTTGTAAAGAAAAGGCCTAGAGCCACTTCTAATGGAAATTATTCTCCTTATCACATTGACGCTGATGGTCTTACATTTATACTTATGATCTGACCACACTGATATGCCGGTATTCACCGCATAAATAAGTGGGGAAGGAAGTCGTTGCGTGTGGACGGCGGCAAAACCCGCATAAACACAAAAAACGGCAGAAATTTCTAAGGAAAAAATGAGGAAAACCTTCACGCAGGTCAGTTGTAGGTAAAGTTTGGTCATCCCACTGAATGAAAGTGACGGTCCTACCCGCACAATCATGAGAGGAAACTGAACATTAACCTATTGACAACCGCGGGTCGAAAGGTTATTCAAAACACTGATGCCGGTATTCACCACATAAATAAGTGGGGAAGTCGTTGCGTGTGGACGGCGGCAAAACCCGCATAAACATAAGAAATGGCAAAAATTTCTAAGGAAAACATGAGGAAAACCTTCACGCAGGTCAGTTATAGGTGAAATTTGGTCATCCCACTAAATGAAAGTGACGGTCCTACCCGCACAATCATGATAGAGGAAACTGAACACTAACCTATTGACAACCACGCGTTGAAAGGTTAACTTATTCAAAACACTTGGAAAATGGCTAAGTTAAACTAAAGTATGCACGAGCGAATCATATATTGTTTGAGGCAAAACAAGTGCCAAATTAAACTATAATATGCATGAGCAAGTCATATAACGCTTATAAAGCAAGTCATTAAGTGAAAGTGACGGTCATACCCGCACAAACATTTCAAACATTACAAGAATGGCCAGGTATCTACCCGCCTACAGAAATGTAAATCTATCCTAACGGTGGGAAGGGATCTCAAGGTTCAAACTTCAGGACCACTCCCTCCAAACCCACTCGATCCCGCACCATCAGTTGGCTGTGGCGGTTCAAGGAAAGCCTTGAGAATAGTTAACCCATCATCAGCAGCAGCAATTTCGTTCACCTTCTCCACCACCGGATGCGGGAAGGCAGCATACTGGTTCACTGCTTGGTCGTAAGTAGCTTCAGTGTCCACATCATAAAGAGGGAAGTTGGAAGGCGGGATGCCCTTCTCAACAAACTCCAGACCAAGCAAGAAACCAGCCTTTTCCCCATCCTCATGGGAAGCGTTGAGGGCTGCGCTCATGGCATCGTCGTAACATGTGTTCGTGAAGATCCGATGCACAACCTACAAAAAAAATATATATGTATCAAAAACTTTTCTAAGTATAAAGAAAAGCGTAAAGATATTATGAAGCTACGAATATCTGCGACAACGCTTCCCGTAGAAGCCATTCCTTGGTGATCTGGGCTTCCTGGAGGGCAGCTTGAGCTTGGTCACGAGCGCGTTCGGCTTCATTTTTGTTAAGGTTGGCAAGCAACACTTCCTTAGCAGCAGCCTCTTCAACGCCCTTCAGCTTACACTCAGTGTGGTCAAGCATACCCCTCTGGTCCAAGATCTCTTGGAGCTTTTTGGCATCTTCTAAAGCCAAAGTACCATGAGCCTGCTGAAGCCTCTCTAGTTTGGCTTTAAGCTCCTCATTCTCAGCGCGCAAAGGCTCAGCAATGGCTTCAGCTCTGGTGGCCCTCTCGGTCGCGTTCCGCTCCTTAGCCAACCTAAGCTGTTCGTTAACAGCTTGGGTAGCCTTGGAACGAGCCTCGAGCCGGGCCTGAACTTTAACATCGAGGGCCTTGAAGGCCTTTTCCTTCTCCGCAGCAATGGCGGCAAGTCTCCTGTTCTCCTCCCGGATAGCCCGCGCCTGAGCCACTTCCTGGCTACGCGCCGCCTTTAACTTGTCGTTTTCACGACAAAGCAACTCGACGCGCGGCTGCATCCGGGCAAGGAGAATCCGAAGCTCATTCGTCAGCCTACCCTCCTGGTAGCTAGACATGGCTTCCCCTAACGCACCACTTGGGGCTGCGTGACGCGCCCACTCGACGCAGTCCACAGCCGTTCGAAGGGTTGTTCCACGGCAGATGTTCCACCGTGGAACATACACCTCATTGGAATCCGAAACTGCAAAAACAAAAAGCGGTTAGAAAAAGATGATTTATATAAAAAAAAAAGATAATAGGCCAAAATAACCCTACGCACCTGTAGGGTCGACAACAGGCCGGTAGCCGCCAAACCCATCACCCGAACCTAAGGGATATCCATCCAAGAGGTCAGGCAGATGAGAAGGAGGCAGAGATTGGCTAGAAGCCCCAACCCTGAACATACTTGATGAACCGGCCGGGGACGAGGTAGTTGCTGGTGCCGGAGGCACGGTTGAAGCCGCCGCGGTAGAGACCATCGGAGGTGAACTCACTGGAGGTGAACTCACAACCGAGGCCACCGCTGCGGAGGAGCCCGCAGAAAAAATCACCGCCGGCTCAGTGAAGGATGCAGTAAAGATGGCACTGACAGCCGGCGGAGATGACGTCACAATTGGAACAGTTGCCTCAACGGGATGAGCAACTGAACCAACACTGCACACAGGCGCAGCCGCCTGGGTCATCGCCTCGGGTAGATTGACCAAACCTACCGTCATGGGTCCAGAGATGCTCCTTCCCTCTTCACTCTGGAATGCGGTTGCATCCACGCCTGCACGAAGACAAAATATTAATGGCGGAAAGAATTGCGGGTAAGATTAATTTATACTTACGAGTTTTCTTGAGCCTGAAGGTTCTGACAGGCGGGGATGAACCCGATGGAGCCGGCCTCTTCACGCCGGTCACCGTCGTCGTACTGGGCTGCCCGGAGGTGACAGCTGTCTCAACCTCCGGAACAGTGGTCTCACCATCACCAGGGTTCCCCACTGCCTCCTCGCTTTCGGTCTCCGAGTCGGACCAATTTCCCTGATCGGCGGTGGAGGCGACCTTCGCCTTGCCCTTCACGCCGGCAGCTTTCTTCTTCCTCACGAAGAAAGGCCCATCTGCGGATCCCTCATCAGAAGATGATAAAATTAGGGAAACTCCAGCAAAGGTTTGAGCATAAAGAGGGCGAGGGTTAAAAATTCCCTTACCTGGCCGCGTGGCGCTCAAAATCTCGTGGCCCGGCTGGTAGACCTCCACGAACCTATCCGCCGTTTGCTCCAGGATGGGCAACTCGTTCTCATCAAGAGCACGAGTACCCAGCCGAGCGGGACCACCGCTCTCACGCGGTTGCAGAAGAGATTGCAAGTTGTTTCCCTCTGAAAATAAACAGAAACAGTTAGAAAAACCCTAAATCAGCAAAAAGAGATGGAGCATACCGTAGGGAATAGAATTCGAACCGTATTCAAGGATGATAGGTACTTGCGGCGTCCCAGAACCGGCATCCTTCCATACCCGGCTCATCCCGAGCATCACCATCCCAGACTCCGCAAAGCGGTAAACCGGAGTCTGGATCTGGGAGATCTGTGTAAACCATTCAGTCTATTGGTAGTTGGAGGCGTGAAGGTTGGGGAGTGCTCTCCCGTTCTTGAACGTCATCGCTATGGGGACGACGCGAGCGGAGATATAGAAAAACTCCCGCTTCCAAGACCGAAGACTGCGCTCGGTAGCACAGATCTTCAAACCCTTGATCCGAGTGACCAAGGTATACCAGCCATGGATGCACCTCTAGGAATAGAAGATCATCAGGCGGTCGACGCGGGGCTCAATGCCCAGAATGTGGCACACCCATTCAAAGTGGCGAACCTTTGCGATCGTCATCGGGTGCACCTCCGTTAAGTATACACCGTGTTTCTCCAAAACACGGTACACAAACTTCGTCAATGGGAACCTGAGATTCCCATAGATGAAGAATGCAGCATACACCCCTATCTTGCCCTTGGGGGCATCGTACACCGTCTGGTGAGGCTCAGGAAACTCAGGCTCGAAAAGCTCGAGCATGACCTTCTTGACGATGTACTGATAAAGGTCGACGGAAAGAGCACACTGGCACTCGCCAGCAGTACTCTTATCGTCCTTGTCAGACGCGGACATCGGATTCTCGGGGTATACGTCGGACTCTTCGGCAGTAACCTAAGGATCATGAGTAGAAGACATTTTGGAGGAATGAAAGAGAACGATTTCAGGAGAATGCTCGACGAAAAAGTTAGAGTATTCGCCGGAAATCGCTTAGAAGAAGAAGAAGGAGGTGAAGGTGTAAGTTGAGATGCATCCTCTTCCCCCTTTATATACCCATCGCAATGAATGCGATGAATTTAATGCGGAGGAGAGGAAAAAGCGCAGGCACAATGAGACAACGACACGTGGAAAGCAAGCTGGCAACAGCTGTCGACAGGGCGCGTGCCGTAAAATTCACGCCCACGCGCCCGAAAACTCGCGCCCACGCGCCTGAAAAAGCGTCTGGAGTGACCATATACTGTCACGTAGCCATAACTGCCTGCACGTCCTGAAACTGTCAGAAGAAACCGTCGGACGACGCTAACGTCCCTTCAACAGTTTGGACTGTTCTTATCCTTTCACCAACTCTTCGAATTTCAAAAACATTCAAAAAGATTCAAAAATAAGAGGGACTACACCCCCTTACCTTGGTAACCAAGAAACCGTAAGACAAGTGCGGGTACAGTGTCAAGGCGAAACCCTTCACATACTTAGCACCTGCAGGGAATTGAAGCCAAGAATACCTTGGGAGTCAAGTAACTATAAGACGAGTGCAGGTACAGTGTCAAGGCGAAACCCTTCACATACTTAGCACTCGCAGGGAATTAAAACCAAGAAGGATCTTCTGGGCCATGCTTGTGGAAAGGGAAATAACATCCCAGCATAGCGGGAATGTTGAGAACTAGATTGTTTGAAGCTCCAAGATGGAATTGGTTGTTTTAACATAATTGATCACTATGTCTAAAACTACCAAAACCTCGTGGAGAATCTACACAAGTGAAACTCAACGCTCCTGACTTGCGAGGAGGTTACACACCTACCCGCATCATACCCAAAGATCAAGCAGAAAAGTCGGGAATTTCTGCACGTGACATTAGGGAAACCGCGGGAAGAATCCCCACGGACAACCTTAAAACTAAAAACCCTTTTCAAAACCCCTTGCTTAAGTCCAAAAGTTCACCTCACTTATTAACAATTCATGAGAAGAACATTGGACTGGGGGGGACTTGAAGAGGTAGGTCCCAGCAGAGCCCAGTTGGACCTGCAAGACTCACCTTGAAGAGGGACGTCTGCGCAAATACCAACTGGTTCCGCAGGACCCACCATGCTCAGAGAGATGAAGACCTTACGCTCATACGCCAGCTGTTCCCGCAGGAAAAGCCTCCCAATGGTGAAGTACCCCGCCTGTTCCCGCAGCTGCGGATACAAGCCATCAACGGAGGCTACCCGCACTAATAGAAAGGCTACACGCACAAGGCACTAACTCTCAATAATTCAGTAATGTCACCTGAAGAAGGAATGAGCAAGCCGGGAATACTCCCGCCCAAATGAGCCAGTCCGTACGCTTCTGGAGGATCTTTTGAACTATACCTGCCAAGGTATGGACAAAATAGACAAGATCTGACCAAAGCAGCGACAGCTCACTGACAACAGTACGACGAGGAGCACGCTCTAGTACTTAATGTCACTATCAGCCGCCGCCTACTCACCAACCCTTGTCGTGGCACTTACATAACCTGCAGTCGGTGGAAAAGGAATAGTACACGGCCGGCCATGTCACTATCAGCCGCTGCCTACCCACCAACCACCAGCATGGCACGTGCGTAGCCCAAAGTTGGTAGAAAAGGAATATTATACAGCTGGCTGTACCTGCTTGGAAACCTACATTCGGCTATAAATACTCCAACACCTTGGAACGGTATGATCATCTTATATCTTATATCATATCTTATACCATCATATATCTGCTCTAGCTATTTCTCTTAATATACACATATTCAGAGCAATCTAGTCTGATTCTCACGCCGGATGACGAGCTCACGGTGTCTGTTTTGCAGGTTATCAGAAGAATAACCATCTTTGCCGGACCTAACCCTCGTGGGAAACATCTTCTTAACCCCCAGATTATCCGTAATCTGCCGGGGTCACTTAGTGTTTCTTCAGTTGGTCATATGAAAAGGTTGGTCTAACTTATTTCATATTTTTTTAATTGTATACATACAGTTTACTTAAATATTTATTAAATAATGTATCCCACATATAGTTGTATGATGTTACATCTAGTGATATGCAAATGGTATCAGGTATTGATATCGAACAAATACTGAAGTAAGCTGTAAGCAATTCGATATCGGTATTTTAAAAAAATTGGGATTGGGAAGGTATTTATTGAATTTTTTGCTTCTAGTACTAGTACCGTACCAGTATCGAACCAAGTATTGTTGATAGTAGTGTCGGTACCAATGTGTTAAGAAAATGGGGTTCGGAAAACGCGATATCAATAACAGTATGGTACAGAGCTTAACCATAGCTACATCAAACAAGTAGAAAATGTGAGTGTGTAACATGTTTGTATTACTAAGAAATGATGGTTAAGGTTTGGATCTTTGAGGCCTCAAGTTTGAAACCTGACTTAAGAGGGGTTTTCACAATGGTGAGTTTCCTTTTTGATATTGTTTCTAGGTGTGCCAAGCCTAGAACGTCAAAATCAATATGGATGGTTGACATTTCGTTTTAGAAAGACTACTCGAGTATTGAGGTAATTCCAAATTTTGTTTAAAAAATTATTTTTAAAGATCCTTGTGAAAAGAGAAATTATATACATAATTGTAAGAAATAGAGTATATAATAAATAATAAATAGATTATATAATTATTGTATATATAAGTTAAGGGGTGGTTTGGCAATCTGGTGTGTTAAATTAATAAGAGGCCGGAATAATTAAGAGATAGCCTCTAAATCATTTATCATGTTTCTAAAACTTAACCATTAAAAGAGTCGATATACAATTAATTAAAAAGAGCCTTTTGGTGAATCATACACCCTTATCTCCGACTTATTTAAGAATAACTTCTTAATAAAATTACTAAGACTGCCAAACAACTCGTATTACAGATAAAATAAGATTAAAAACCATATTTGTTGACAAATTATATTACAAATATAAGTTTTGTTGGTACCCATTTTTATAATGACATATACATACCTTTTAGTGCTACATTTAAATTTATATCACTTGCTCATTAGGTGTAACATTCATTAATTTTCAAACACGAAAACACGATTCGTTTTAAATCTTAGGTTTTGTTTATATATATATAGGGTAAGGATTCTAAGAGAACCTTTTGAAATTGAGAACTTTGAGAACCATTTTAAGCCACAATAAAACCTCTTAAAAATATTTAAAAAAAGTATAAAACGAAAAAAAACCGAAAATTTTTAAAAAGTAAAAAATCAAAGATTTTATTTTTCAACCCGGATTTATAAAAAAAACCATATTATACATATATATATTTATATTTAATCTCGATTTACATAATGTACACATACGCACATTATCATTTATCTTAATTGTACATATGTGTAAAAAGAATAACATGTATAAAATTAAAAAAATAATTATTATATATATGTGTATAAGTTTTCTAAATCGATGTTTTTCTTTTAATTTTTTTTTATTTTTTTATGAAACCGGAATGAAAAATAAAATATGTTTATTTTTTTACTTTTTTTATTTCCACGTCTTTTTTGTTTTATAAATTTTTTTATTTAAGAAAAAGAGTTTTTTTTGTGGTTCAAAATAGTTCTAAAAGTTCTTAATTTCAAAATGGTTCTCACATGATCATAATTATATATATATATATATATATATATATATATATATATATATTAATTTATCTCAAATTTTGTTTCATGTGTTTTTTGTGATCATTTCTATTTAATTATATTTTTCATCACCATTGTAGTATTGCATGATCAATTTAAACATTCATAATCAAGATAATTTATCCTTGAACTTTTCCCATGTAGATCACCAGAATAAATCTTGGATTATTACTATTACCATCTTTTTCATATGTATTTTTTTAACTAATAAAAATAAACCAATAAACGTTTTAATTAAATAAAATTTATTGAAAGAGTTAAACACTTTGAAAACATTTTAAACCATTTTAATTTTTGTTTTTAACTATATTATATATGATTACTTTTCATAAATTCTATAAGACTTAACAACTCTATAATTTCACTATAAAATGAGGACTAATCCTCCATTATTTTCATACATCAATACATTCTTTTCTTTATTAATTTTGATAAAACTAACAAGTAAGTTTTATGATTCCATACATTTTATAGCTTTTGTTTTGATTTTACCTTGAATGTGTTTCATAAGTTGTTCTTCATTATAATTGTAGTTTTATCATAAGTATCTTATATTTGGGTCTTAAGAATCATAATGATCATGGATATCCAAGATAAACACTTTGATTTTTTAAATATTATATCAAACCTAGTTATTTTGCAAGAACAAATAAAAATATTATCTAAATCTTATGATCCGTTGATTATCATAAACTTATAAAGCTTTTCTTTTAAATATGATAACATATACAAAATGGTTTTATTTATAGATTTCTTATAATAGAAACTAATATACTTGATTTTTTTTAAATAATTAATTAAGTAAATTAATTATTGTTTATTTTATTTCAACATAAACTCTTATCTATAATTTCTTTAAAATAATTCATGGAAAACATTTAATTTAATTAATTAATTATGTTACTATAATAAAAAAAACGTTTAATCATAAATTGTTATTAATCTTGTTATTTAAGCTTATATTAATAAGTTATAATTATTCATCTACAAATCATTCTTCAACTAATAAACATCAAATGATTTATATAAACTTTTATTCCTTTTTGTTAAACTCATTTTAAATAAAAAATTCCTAAGTCCCCTTTTGTCATAAGTTTCCTTTTCGTTTAGGCTCGTTGTTAAAATCTAGCATACATATTTCCGCCTCATTTGTTCGACTCGTTCAAACTATCATTCTCATTTTCGAGATGAATTTCTCACACCCATTTTTAACGTTTTTACATACTTTGGGTTTAGCATATGTATCCTATTCAAATCAATTGCTTGCTATTATTATCAAACTACAATTTGTATCATGGACTTGTGTGTTACTTGCTTAAAATTACTTGCACGTGGTTTCCTCAATAAGTATGATCATACGCCCCGAATTGCACTTGAGACCATTTTGTTTCGAGTGGAAAAGGGACCCCCGATCTGAGTACGTTGGTTGTTACTAACTAGAAAGGAACCTTACTTCCGCTATTATCTCACAAGTTTTATAAAATTGTATGGTTTTTACGTATTATATCAAACTTGTGTGAACTCACAAACAAATCATTTAATTGACTTTATTTTATATATATGCTACAGGTAACGTTATTTGCGAATGATACTCGGAGAAGACATTAGAACTTCGGGTATTTTAATAAATTGACAAGTTGTTAAATTGTTCTTGTTTTCTTTGTATTTCTTTATCTTCAAACTTATGTATTGATGCTTAAATTAATTAATGATAATGATGTCACTTAATAATGTCACATGTGTTTTGAGCAATATGTACACCGCACTCAGGTGTTTCCGCTTAAGCTCGGGTCTTACATTAGGCTATTATGGTGGAGGGCTACAAAATGAGGGGGTTTTCGACATGTGACGCCACGTCAGCAGATGAGCTATTTTCATTTTTAGGGGTGTAGTGGTTGCAGCTCAATAACTGCTCCTCCCCTCACTTATTATATTATTAAACCCATAACCCGACGATAACTCTATATCCCCTACCCCACCCCACTTATCACCCGTATATCGCCCGAGAGACGGTGTTGTCATTCCTTGTCACCTTAGGTTTTGTGTTCTCTCATATGTGTACTGCGCTACAAACATATTTTGAGCACATAATACATGTCCTTGTTAACATTATTTTATATTTTTACACCATACCGTTACATCCAATTGTCTATGGCTCTATGCGGGTATATTTAGAAACACAAAATGGTGATAACTTCATTATATTAAAGTTATATATATCATTATATACATCACCCATTTGAAAATAACACTATATATTTATATTACAATTGTCTAACCCCTTCAAATTTTTGATAGGCACCCAAGTATCCCATCTTTTCAATTCTAGAATCTCAATTCAAAAGGCATCAGAAGCAAAGCTACTAGTATTTGTTACCATCGTGACTGGGTAACAAATTTAGGTTCTTTGCTTTTTGTTTGGGTCTGGATCTTGAAAAATTTATATTCACGCTTTCTTGATTATCGACAAATTGTAAAATATTAAAACAACTTTCTTAAGCATTGTCTACTGTACCCTTTACATATTTTGTTGTACAACATTCTTAACATGTTATATATAATATATATGGAAGATGAAAGGTAAACACAATTTTAAGTGTGATCTAATAGTAAGGGGGTGTTGGGGAGTTTTTTAAATTGTTTTTTTTTTTGCTTATTTGTTTTTTGACAAGCAAAAACAACTTTTGAAAAGCTTCATTTTAAAGCTTTTAGAGTTGTTTTACCAAACACCTTTGATTTTCAACAAATAAATAGCAAATAAGCAAGTTTTAGAAGCTCACCCAAACACTCCTAATTACACTCTGTTGATTGCCAAGGAACTTTAGGTTCACTATTTTCGTAGACCCCCTATAGCAGCACTTCTTTCTTTTTGTTCTTTTCACCTTTTTTTAAGCTATTCTTTGTTTACGTTTTTTTATTTTATTTTATTTTTTTGTACTAGATTAGTTACCCGTGTAGCACACGGGTTAAAATAAATAAATTTATTTAAATAATAACACAATGTGAAATACAAAAAAATATGTTATACAATATAAAGATATATTATATTGTAGAATAAAATACACAATACAGAATATAGAAATAAAAGTTGTTAGAAAATTCATAAATCTCTAAATATTGTTTTGTCACAATATTTGTAGTTTTATTTGTAACTTTACTTCTTATATCAAAATTTATTAGTTTCACATTATTTCGGCTTTTAACTCTAGACAATGCAACACATAATTGACCACAAGCTAAAATAAATTTTCTAAAAAAACAAATCAACCTTTTATAATGATTGAACTTATTATTTATTAATCTTCATTGCAAAACAAAAATAAAGTGAAAATTTCATTCTTTGTATGATTTCGGCTTCTATAGCACATTTATCATATTTTATTTTCATATGTAGTTTAGTTTCATTACATAGACCAATTTTCTAGTTAATATTTTAAGCAACATCACTTCAACATTGCCTTTTATGACTAACCTATGACTTGACAACCTTAGATTTTGAGGTCGTTTAAAACATGATGAAACTAATATTTTCTTGTAACGTATCATTTTATGTCTGATAGATACCACCTAAAGAATGCTAATGTATTTCATCTTCCGGAAACATGGATATCAAACATTTGTTAATTTCTTGAACAACCTCATATAATGGTGCACGTAAAACTCGTTCACTAAAGAAATCTATATTTTTGAAATATTCAATAATAGAAGGATAAAAAAAGTTAATTCGTCATCTGATTAATGTCTAACATTTGTATTCCAAAGGTAAGATTGTAAGAAGTTGTCTTATCTACCTGAAAAACCAAAACATGTAGTCTAGTATTTATATATTTGTGAATATTTAAGATGATGAACTTAACATAAATGACGAGTTGATTAAATAATCAATTAAAAAAAGAGGTTGCAAATGGTTACTTTTTAAACCAACCCGTGGACGAAACTCATTCTTATCATAAGCTGTTTTGACTTGAACCATGGTTGATACTTTAACCAGTTAAAGAAACTCGCTCGTTTAATTAACATAAACACTAAAATACATAATCAGTGAATTTGTTTTTTAAGGGTTTTTAAGAAAAAATATGTAAATTTAATAAACAATCATATATATTTAATAAGTTAAAGTTTATTGAAATTTTAAATTTAAACTAATCTTGCCTTTTTTCATCCAATAATATAATTTCTTATAAATCTTAATATTAATTAACTAATATAATAGATCTAAAACAAAATAACATATTTGCCGGTATTTAATTTTTTAAATAAGGAAAAAATATAAAAAAGAGAAAATGAAATATTAAAAAGAAAAAAATGAAATACAAATTATTAATAAGAAAGAGAAATGTATTTAATATGAAAGAGGGGAGGGAAAAATTTGTAAGAAACATTTTGGTGATGACATGTGGCATTATAAAGCTTTATTTATTATATAGTATAGATTTGAAGTTTTATAATTTAACTTTCTTAAGCATTATCTATTGTACCATTTGCTTATTTGGGTGAACACTTTCATAAGCTTTATATAAGCTTATATATAATTTACAACTGTTTTTTTGTCGTACACCATTCATAGCATGTCGTAATAATTTCAAGCCAAAACACAAACTAGAAATTAAATATACATTAAGAATACAACATTCTTAATAAGTAATAATAACTTTAAGCTAAAACACAAATCATAAGTTAAATATACGTTAACATTAATAACCGGCATATCGAGCTAGAACTAAGTTCTACTAGAATCACTAGACGAATAATAAACTCGTAACTACCATTTTAACAACACATCTATTAAAAATAACTAGTTTTATATTAATTGGAAACAATTCTTTCAAACATTGGTTGTTCTTAGAATATGATTCATATTAATGGTTTAATGTCTTTTTTAATATGGTGTAGTGATATGAAACATGAGTTTTTCAATGGATACTCATGTTCAATCCTCAAAGATAACACTTTGGGTTTGAGAGGGGGGGGGGGGGGGGCATAAATGGCTCTATGAAGGAAACCTGGGATTTTGTGATATCTGGTTTGCATGTGAGGGCGTCTGGGTTCTACCACCAGTAGCTTTTCGGGCGGGTGAGTTTTTCGCGAACCGAAGATAAATTGGAGACGCTTAAGGGCTCCGGACGACTGGATTGGACCATCTCCTATTCAAATTTTTTTATCAGTTTTAACCAACTTATTTGCCTCGACTGACAAAAAGTCATGAATTCACTCTTGTCATTAACCATCAAACATACCAAGGCCTACCAGTGTGGTTCGTGGTCACAGTCTCACAGAGCATGTCTACGTGGCTCTGTGAAGCCAGCGACACACGTACACCGCTCGGCCGTTCTAACATCACACGTGACAGGAGGTGCCTAACATGGCCGGAATGGTTAGGCGGAGAAGAAGAAGATGAGGCTAGTGGTTCAAGATTTTTAGGGTTAAATGGAGACACTACTACAAACCAAGACTCTTAGAAGCGGTTTATATTCTTCTTAGAAGTGGTTTTGGACCGCTTCTATGCTTCTCGCTTCTAATGGATTATTGTTATCATTTGAAGCGGTTTTTAGTTTTTACATGTGTTTGAAGCAGGCTTTCGTTTGAAGCGGTTTTGTTGTTAAAACCGCTTTTAACAGTCCTTTTATATTATATAGATACCAAAATCAAGCTTATACAACTCATATATTAAATACCAAAATTATACAGCTGAGACTCTAAAAACAAATATTGATATCTAACTCAAGAACAATATTAAGCAAATCAAATATCTGCTGCATACACACACACACACATATATATATATAATGTTTTCAAAAATCACACAACATTTCCAAATTAGATCAAAAGTACTTAAGAATACAAGTTTTCAAAATTCAACATCAAAAGCATACAAATCAAATTTAAAGCGGGCTTGTTCGCAAACAATCGATCAAAAAGCGGCGGCATTACTTCCATTATCGTATCATCAATTTCCTTGATCTTAGCAAATCACGATTCATGCCAAATCTAAAAACAAATAAATAAAGTTAGAATAACCGAACAAAACCACACTCTTATATATAAGAGACCGACAACCAACCCAATCTAAAACTAACCCATAAACGAAAACACAGAACAAAAAGCATGACCTTCATTTTAAGTTTTGCTCTAAAACCGAACCTGGCCCAAACAAATCCAAGCCCGAATAACCAAACATATATTATTACTAATCCTAATTGACTATAATACCCTTAGTAACCAAAGTTAACCTAACAAATCCCAAACCCGACCCAATCAATCCCAAACCCGAATAACCAAACATATATTGTTACTAATCCAAATTGACTAAAATACCCTTGGTAACCAAAGTTAACCTAACAAATCCCGAACCCGACTCAAACAAACCCAAGCCCGAATAACCAAACATATATTTTGTACACACACACACACACACACACACATATATATATATATAGTGTAATAAATAATATAGTGTAATAGTGTAATAAATAAATTATTATTATTAATTAGAAAATGCTTACATTGTTGGGAAATTGATTATGATAATGATAAACAAATTCGAAATTATGCTTTATGACCATATATACGCATTCCTAACTGCCTTATTGTTGCTTGCACTACAGTAAAAAAATATACATTTAACTAGAAACTAATTAGCAAAAACTAAAAAAAAATACAAAAAATAGAAAGCATACCTGAACCATTTTCCATGTAAGCATTTCCCCGAAAGCATCTCGAATTATGTTCGTAAGAAGATAATTTTCTTGGTCCTTTACACCCTTCATAGAGTCTAAAATATATACTTCTTTACGTGTGGGGGAAATTATAAACAAAATCCAATGACCCCTACAAAACAGAAAGTAATAGAATAATTAGATAAAAATGTAGTCATAAAACTATATAAAAATTAATTAAAAGACGTAAAAATAAAATATGTATTACTCTACAAAATGGGGAGCAAGCAAATATTCTTTTTATTTATGAAGAGTTAACATGTCAATAATGTGACGTTTAACTTTTTCGGGTTCAAGTTGGCATAAATGTGCGGTGATAAAGTCTGGGCTTAGAAAACCGCATGGTCTGCCTAAACGAATAGACTCCTCGTAAAAATACCTTAAATTAAGAAAAAGAAACGTTATAAAATTAATAGTCAATAATATATAAAACCAGTATATTGTACAAAAAAACTTACATTTCAAACCAACTTATGATGGTGATATCAACCCATCCTTTTGCGAATACTTGTAACATCCCCTCGTACTCGTCCAATGTAACGATGTAATCGATCAACCAAAGTTTTAATCCTTTTTGATCTATTATTTATTACCTTCAAAGCTTTATCAATTGCTTTGGACTGCCTTTCTTGATCGATTTGAGCGGTTTTCTTCACTTGTGGGTGTTCAACCTTAACTTTTTTTTGGAAGTGGTTGAACTCGATCATCTTCCAAATCAGCCCACTAAAACAGCAAACAATATGTGTATAATATAAACACACACACATATGGGGTTGTAAACGAGCTCGGTTCATTAGCTTACGGGAGCTCGACTTGTTTCAAGCTATGGCTCGGCTTGCTTGTTATTTATTAGTTAACTTATATTAATAATAGAAATTTTATAAGAAAAAAAAAGAAAACCATAAAACATTTGACGAGATATATGTATATATTACTCACATCTATTTGAAGTAAACACGGATTAACTGGAGCCCGATGTAACACCCCGACCAAAGGCGGATTATACATCGGGGCGCCACATATTGCTTCATTACTCGCGACACTATTGGTGTCAATATTTATTAATACACATTTTATCACGCACGCGCAGCGGGGAAAATAAAGAACATAAATCAAACATAAATCAATATATTATAAATTATAACATTCAAACAACATTAACTTGTCTTGATACATTTTAATTCTAGGTCCAAAAGTAAAAACGTCCTACGTGTCCACAAGCTCCAAAACAGCTACTGCAAACCTGAACATGTGTTAAAATAAACGTCAAACACTTGCGTGTTGGTGAGAAATCAAGTTTAATACAATACATAGATAATCATAAATCTGCGCGCAACACGTGTATGTCTGGTGTTTAACAAGGGTGCAATCAGATTGTGATCAAGCCTAGATAGATCATAGCTCATAGTTCATAGTTCAATCCGTGCTCCCAATTGAGCACAAAAACGAGAAAACATCTGTGCAAGTGTAAACAAAGAAAACCGTAAACGATAGGTCTCCCGTGTTCATCTAATGGATCCATGAAAACTTCGGAATAGGCCGAACAAAGCGGTTAATGATACACACATACAAATAAACAGCCAAGTAAACGTCCTCAACACATGGGATACTGCGCGACTAAAGTTCATAAACAGTTTAAGACTCAAGTTTTGTATGAACACATGAACATCCCAAAGCATTTAAAATAAAAAGGGATTAGATACGAGATAACTCACTTGATAAAGATGTGATGATAGATATGCAAGAATCAACTCTTAAACAAGCGAAGTTAACCTATAATTAAAGATTATTGTTTTAACGATTGGTTTTAAGTCTTGATTATAAGTTAGCATAATTAATAAGTAAACTATTATATATAATATATATTACCGGAAAAGCAGGAAGAACAAGGAGGAAGACGGAGGCAGAGAGGGGGGCGGCAGGAGGACAACGGCAGAGAGCAAAAAGGGAGGAAGAGATAATAAGTGTAGTGTGTGAAGTGTTAAGAAAATAGTACTATATATAGGCAAACCCTAGGGGACACAAACCCTAGAAAAGATCTCCAAAAGTAAAAGAAAAGATATCAACAGTAAAAAGATTCCAAAAGCAAGATATCAAAAGATATGGTAGCAGGGAAAAAGAGGAAAAAGGCAAAAGGGAAAGCTGCCAGGGAACAGTAAAAAGCATGGGCGAATCAGATAAAGGTACTGGTCAAGCATGGCAAAAGCAGATCTCAAAAGATAATGTCAGTCACTTTTTCTACCAACCAATGGGGTTGGTACGCATGCTGCGCCGAAAGTAACTATTCAGACATTAGATAGGTTAGGTCAACAGCTCAGAAGAAAAGACATTACAAAAGCAAACGGCTAGAATAAACAGAAGATACAAGGGTTAAGCGCGGGAAGGCTGAGTGCGCGAGCGCGAAGGCTGGCACAACAATCCTTAGCGCACTGCGGGAAGAATCACAAATCCTTAGCGTGCTGCGTGAAGAACTAGAATTCTAAGCGCATCGCGGGAAGAACATACATTCTTAGCGCATTGCGGGAAGAACATGCATTCTTAGCGCGCTGCGAGAAGAGCATGCATTCTTAGCGCGCTGCGAGAAGAGTTCTCTTCACGCATCGCAGGAACAAGATGTCCTCACGCAGGCTTCCATGTAAGGAGTCTGGCGCGTGGAGCTGCAGACATCCTTAGGCGGGAAGAACCAAAGGACAAGCAAAGAGTTAAGGGTTCAAGGCTTAAGGGCGGGACGGCGACAAGAGGGAAAAGAAGGCGGAAAGAGAGGAGAGGGACGGAACGGCGGAAAGAAAGAGAGAGAAAGAGGCGGGAAGGAAATATATATTATTATTATTAAAAATAAAATATAAGTATAAATAAATATTAAATCATAAAAGAAAGAGATCGGGTCAGAGAAACGGGTACCTGGGTCGGGTCGGATCGGGGCAGATGTCACAGTCTCCCCTACTTTAAGAAATTTCGTCCCGAAATTTATCTCGAAGTAGGTTGCGCAGAGAACAGGTGCGGGTACTTGATCTTCATTTGATCTTCCCTTTCCCATGTAAACTCGGCTCCGCGCTTGGACTCCCAGCGAACTTTCACGATAGGGATACGACTGCGCTTGGTTTGCTTAACCTCGCGATCCAGAATCTCAACAGGCTTCTCAACGAAATGCATAGTTTCATCAACTTGAACTTCATCAAGTGGAATGCGAAGGTTCTCGTCAGCTAAACACTTCTTGAGATTGGATACATGGAACGTTGGATGCACATTACTGAGCGCGGGCGGCAGGTCAAGTCTGTAGGCAACTTTTCCCACACGCGCGAGAATCTTGAATGGACCAACATAACGAGGAGCAAGCTTACCTTTCTTCCCAAAGCGGACAACACCTTTCCAGGGCGACACTTTGAGGAGAACAAGATCACCAACTTGAAATTCGAGAGGCTTTCGCCTCCGATCTGCGTAACTCTTTTGTCGGCTTCTGGCAGTCAGCAGATGATCACGGATCTTGGCGATTTTATCGGTTGTCTCTTGAACAAGTTCGGGTCCTGTGATTTGAGCTTCTCCCACCTCGCTCCAACAAATCGGGGAGCGGCACTTACGACCGTAAAGTGCTTCAAATGGGGCCATACCAATACTGGAATGATAGCTGTTATTATAAGAGAACTCGATCAAAGGCAGGTGCGAATCCCAATTACCTCCAAAATCAAGAACACAAGATCGGAGCATATCCTCAAGAGTTTGAATAGTTCGCTCAGACTGACCGTCAGTCTGGGGATGATATGCCGTACTCATGTCCAAGCGAGTTCCTAGCGCAGATTGGAGAGATTTCCAAAAGCGAGATATAAAACGGCCATCGCGATCGGATATGATGCTCAAAGGAGTACCATGGCGGCAGACAATTTCCTTGACATAAAGCTGCGCGAGCTGCTCAACACGGTAGTTTTCACGAATGGGCAGAAAGTGAGCAGACTTAGTCAATCGATCCACTATTACCCAAATGCTATCATGTTTGCTTGCTGTCAAAGGTAACTTGGTAATAAAGTCCATTGCTACACATTCCCATTTCCACGTAGGAATTTCTGGTTGTTCGAGCAAACCAGATGGGCGTTGGTGTTCAGCTTTTACTTTAGAACAAGTCAGGCATCTAGCTACGAACACAGCAATATCCTTCTTCATACCGGGCCACCAATAAGTAATGCGCAAATCCTTGTACATCTTATCAGTGCCAGGATGAATAGAATACCGAGATTTGTGCGCTTCACTCAGGATATCAGCGCGAAGATTCTCATCAAAGGGAATCCAGATGCGATTGAGATAGCAGAGAATTCCACTCAGATTAGGGACAAAGAGTGCTTCCGCGCCACACGCTAACTCGGCGCGAAGGTTACCATTACTGATGGATGCGCGCTGCGCGTCACGAATACGCGATTCAAGGTTGCTTTGAATCGGCGCGAAGTGAAGCTGCGTGCGCGGCAAGATACAGTTAAGCTGGCAGGGTTTTCGGCTGAGCGCATCGGCTACCACATTAGCCTTACCAGGATGATACCGGATCTCACATTCGTAATCGCTGATGAGTTCGTTCCATCGGCGTTGCCTCATGTTAAGTTCCTTTTGATCAAAGATATGCTGAAGGCTTTTATGGTCAGTGTAGAGGATACACTTAGTACCATAAAGGTAGTGTCTCCAGATCTTTAAGGCAAAAACAACTGCACCAAGTTCGAGGTCGTGAGTTGTATAATTCTTTTCATGAACCTTGAGTTGCCTTGATGCGTAAGCGATAACTTTGCCTCGTTGCATAAGAACACAACCGAGACCTTGGTTGGATGCATCGCAATACATGACAAAATCATCATTACCCTCAGGTAGCGCAAGAACAGGAGCTTCACACAACAAACGCTTGAGCGTTAGAAAGGCTTCTTCTTGCTTCGAGCCCCAAATATACGGTTTACCTTTGTGCGTTAGAGCTGTTAAAAGCAAAGCGATCTTCGAGAAGTTCGAAATGAATCGCCGGTAGTAACCAGCTAAGCCCAGAAAGGAACGGATCTCAGAAGGAGAGGATGGCGTAATCCAGTTCTTGATTGCTTCAATCTTGGATGGGTCGACATGAATACCCATCTTGTTTACAACATGACCAAGAAACTGTACTTCATCAGACCAGAATTCACACTTGGAAAGCTTAGCATAGAGTTGCTCAGCTCTAAGCTTCTGCAACACCAATCGGAGATGTTGCTCATGCTCGGCCTTGGTCTTAGAATACACCAGAACATCATCGATAAACACAATCACGAATTTATCCAAGAAAGGCCTACACACCCGATTCATTAGATCCATGAAAACGGCGGGTGCGTTGGTTAAACCGAAGGACATGACCAAGAATTCAAAATGGCCATAACGAGTTCGAAAGGCAGTCTTCGGAACATCTTCATCGCGGATGCGCAACTGGTGATAACCAGAGCGGAGATCAATCTTCGAGAAACAAGAGGCACCTTGGAGTTGATCAAAGAGGTCGTCAATACGCGGTAAGGGGTACCGGTTTTTAATGGTGAGTTTGTTCAACTCGCGGTAATCAATACACATGCGAAACGATCCATCTTTCTTTTTAACGAACAACACCGGAGCACCCCAGGGCGAAGAGCTAGGGCGGATGAATCCTTTAGCAGTCAACTCTTGAAGTTGGCTTGCCAATTCTTGCATCTCAGCGGGTGCAAGACGATAAGGAGATTTAGCCACGGGGGAAGCACCAGGGACAAGATCAATACGGAACTCGACTTCACGAGCGGGAGGGATACCAGGAAGATCATCAGGAAAAACTTCAGGGAAATCACGCACAACAGGGATATCGCGAAGCTTCTTCTCTTCAGCAGGTTTAACCACATGGGCTAGAAATGCAATACACTTCTTCCGCATGAGTCTTCGGGCTTCGGCGCAAGACATAAGTTTAAGACCACTGGAGGGTTTTTCGCCGTAGATATGAAGATCGCCATTTTCTCGAGGAATGCGAATCATCTTCTTGGCGCAAATAACTTCTGCGCGATTATGCGAGAGCCAGTCCATACCAATAATAACATCAAAGCTTCCAAGAGGCATGGGGATGAGGTCAATCAGAAAATCGTTTTCGTTAAGGTTAAGCGTGCAATCTTTTATCACCGAGTTAATTAAAACAGTTTCACCATTAGCCAATTCAACTGAAAAATCTTCTTTTAAATCGTTGCGCGGTCGCGCAAGCTTCTGCTCGAAGGCGCGAGAGATAAAACTTCGATCGGCGCCAGTATCAAAAAGTACAGAAGCATAAAATCCGTTAAGTAAAAATGTACCATTAACTACGTCATTATTCGCTTGCGCTTGGTGCGCGGTTATGTTAAAAGCTCGTCCACGCGTTACTTGGTTTGAAATCTGGTTCACCGGATTCGCTTGTGTGATTTGCACTTGTAGTCTCGGGCACGCGTTCCGGAAATGACTGGGATCACCGCAGTTATAGCACGACCTGGGTCGTGGGTTTTGGTAGATTGATTGTGGGTTCTGCGGGTAGACTGGTGGTGTTGGCGCAATTGGGTTGGCGGGAGGGACTCTACAGTATTCGGTTGAGTGACCAATGCGGCCACATCGGTTACATTGTCGACACGGGGTCTGAGTTGGGTGGTGAAGTCTACAGGTTGGGCAAAGGGGTTGGTTTCCTGTGTAAGGTTTCTTAGTTGGCGGGGCAGGGAGTGCGGGGTTGGTTAAGGCATAGTTGTGGACTACAGGGGGAGTTGGGTAGGCTGACAGTGGGTTAGGCGCATAAACTGGGGGTTGGTATGCGGGTTGCTGGACAATGGGCGGGTTGGTAAGCGCATAGGCCTTGCGCCTGCGCTTGAGGTTGTTACGGTTTGAGGGTTCAGGTTTGGTTTCTGTTGGTTCAGGGGCAGTCTTGGTGAGTTTGGTCTTCTCAGCTCCCCGCAGGAACAGGGTTCCTGTTCTGACATGGTTGTCGCTGAGCACAGCGGCCAACTCGATGGCGTCAGAGAGGGTTGCTGGGTTTCTGGCCCATACAGAATCTTGAATTTCCATGGGGAGACCCCCAAGGAATTTCTCGATTGCTCGGCGTGAAGGGGTAACAAGGTGAGGGACCAGTAAGCTTAGCTCGTGGAAGCGCGTCGCGTACTCGCGCGCTTCTCCACTGTATTGCTTCAGGTTCCAAAATTCTTCCTCCAGGCGCTTTACTTCGTTGGGAGGGCAGAATTCTCGCGTCAAGAGATCCTTAAATTCCTCCCAGAGTATGCTGGAAGCAGCTTCTGCGCCACGCGCATGGGCTATTCCATTCCACCATGTAAGCGCTCTGGATTCCAGGACACTGGAGGCATATAGGGTTCGTCTGTCTGAGGGGCATTGGGTGTGAAGGAAAGTGTTTTCTATTTTCTCAAGCCACTGGAGCATCACGGTGGCTCCTTCAAGACCTGTGAACTTTGGAGGGTTACCCGCGTTAAAGGACTTAATGTTATAACTCGAGGTATTGTTTTGGCTCAAGGCTTGGGCTATCGCGGCGGCCATTTCCTGGGAACGTTGCTGTCTACGCATGCGCGAGGCTTCTCTTCTCTGAAATCGGCGAGATAGCGGAGGCATTCTATAAAAATTTTAATTTTAGTTAATATCTTGGTTTTAGCGCAAAGTTTTAATCTTATAAAGCTTGGTTTCACGGAGTCAGTTACTGTCAAAAGTTAAAGTAAAATAAATGACCCTAAATGCAGACTTAATAAAGGTAACAAATTCGAATCAAGAATCGACAATTCATGTATCACCATGACTTTCCGAATTCCCAATTTAAAATGACTAGTAAACGAGTATTGGAGATTGACGATTCATGTATCACCATGACTTTTCAATCCTCAATATAAAATATACAAGAAAATGAGTATTGGAGGTTGACAATTCATGTATCACCATGACTTTTCAAGTCTCCAACCTCAGAACATAATCGTAAATGGAAATTGAAAATCAACTATTCATGTATCACCATGACTTTTCGGATTTTCAATCCCAACAAACGAATATGTAAGTAAAATCAATAAAAATCGAAATTCACAAAAATCGAAATATCGCGGAATAAAATCGTATACTGCGCAAGCGCGAGCATATTCATAAATAACGAGTAATTAACAATAAGCGCGCAAACATGAGATTTCTCTCATGCGCGAGAAGGGACTCTTAGGTATTCTAGGCCGTTACGTCTAACCACCTATCCTAAAGTCAACGAGCTCTGATACCAATCTGTAACACCCCGACCAAAGGCGGATTATACATCGGGGCGCCACATATTGCTTCATTACTCGCGACACTATTGGTGTCAATATTTATTAATACACATTTTATCACGCACGCGCAGCGGGGAAAATAAAGAACATAAATCAAACATAAATCAATATATTATAAATTATAACATTCAAACAACATTAACTTGTCTTGATACATTTTAATTCTAGGTCCAAAAGTAAAAACGTCCTACGTGTCCACAAGCTCCAAAACAGCTACTGCAAACCTGAACATGTGTTAAAATAAACGTCAAACACTTGCGTGTTGGTGAGAAATCAAGTTTAATACAATACATAGATAATCATAAATCTGCGCGCAACACGTGTATGTCTGGTGTTTAACAAGGGTGCAATCAGATTGTGATCAAGCCTAGATAGATCATAGCTCATAGTTCATAGTTCAATCCGTGCTCCCAATTGAGCACAAAAACGAGAAAACATCTGTGCAAGTGTAAACAAAGAAAACCGTAAACGATAGGTCTCCCGTGTTCATCTAATGGATCCATGAAAACTTCGGAATAGGCCGAACAAAGCGGTTAATGATACACACATACAAATAAACAGCCAAGTAAACGTCCTCAACACATGGGATACTGCGCGACTAAAGTTCATAAACAGTTTAAGACTCAAGTTTTGTATGAACACATGAACATCCCAAAGCATTTAAAATAAAAAGGGATTAGATACGAGATAACTCACTTGATAAAGATGTGATGATAGATATGCAAGAATCAACTCTTAAACAAGCGAAGTTAACCTATAATTAAAGATTATTGTTTTAACGATTGGTTTTAAGTCTTGATTATAAGTTAGCATAATTAATAAGTAAACTATTATATATAATATATATTACCGGAAAAGCAGGAAGAACAAGGAGGAAGACGGAGGCAGAGAGGGGGGCGGCAGGAGGACAACGGCAGAGAGCAAAAAGGGAGGAAGAGATAATAAGTGTAGTGTGTGAAGTGTTAAGAAAATAGTACTATATATAGGCAAACCCTAGGGGACACAAACCCTAGAAAAGATCTCCAAAAGTAAAAGAAAAGATATCAACAGTAAAAAGATTCCAAAAGCAAGATATCAAAAGATATGGTAGCAGGGAAAAAGAGGAAAAAGGCAAAAGGGAAAGCTGCCAGGGAACAGTAAAAAGCATGGGCGAATCAGATAAAGGTACTGGTCAAGCATGGCAAAAGCAGATCTCAAAAGATAATGTCAGTCACTTTTTCTACCAACCAATGGGGTTGGTACGCATGCTGCGCCGAAAGTAACTATTCAGACATTAGATAGGTTAGGTCAACAGCTCAGAAGAAAAGACATTACAAAAGCAAACGGCTAGAATAAACAGAAGATACAAGGGTTAAGCGCGGGAAGGCTGAGTGCGCGAGCGCGAAGGCTGGCACAACAATCCTTAGCGCACTGCGGGAAGAATCACAAATCCTTAGCGTGCTGCGTGAAGAACTAGAATTCTAAGCGCATCGCGGGAAGAACATACATTCTTAGCGCATTGCGGGAAGAACATGCATTCTTAGCGCGCTGCGAGAAGAGCATGCATTCTTAGCGCGCTGCGAGAAGAGTTCTCTTCACGCATCGCAGGAACAAGATGTCCTCACGCAGGCTTCCATGTAAGGAGTCTGGCGCGTGGAGCTGCAGACATCCTTAGGCGGGAAGAACCAAAGGACAAGCAAAGAGTTAAGGGTTCAAGGCTTAAGGGCGGGACGGCGACAAGAGGGAAAAGAAGGCGGAAAGAGAGGAGAGGGACGGAACGGCGGAAAGAAAGAGAGAGAAAGAGGCGGGAAGGAAATATATATTATTATTATTAAAAATAAAATATAAGTATAAATAAATATTAAATCATAAAAGAAAGAGATCGGGTCAGAGAAACGGGTACCTGGGTCGGGTCGGATCGGGGCAGATGTCACACCCGACTAACCCAATACCTGTTCGGGTTGACCCGACTAACCCGAAAGCTGATCGGGTGACCCGATTAACCCAGTCCAATTAACCCAAAACCTGATTGGGTTGACCCGACTAACCCGAAATCAGTCCCGGTTGACCCGACTAACCCAAACTATAAAGTAACCCGGACTCATCTAACCCAAAACCCGATTAACCGGACCGCGGGTACAAGCCAGGTTTCCGGTTCTCATAAACTCCGGACCCAAGGGAACTGGTTCTCATAAAATCCCGAACTGCCATATAATGGAAACCCTTAATCGGACATGTCCAACGTTTAGTTTGCTGTCCGAACGACATGCCCAGTCCATTAAGACTTGAGATATGATGTTTTCTTCCAACTTGAATTAATGAAAAAAGTTATTAAGCATTTTACAGTATATATGTATATATTACTCACATGTAGATATGTATATATTACTCACATCTATTTGAGGTAAACATGGATTAACCGGAGCCTGACTAACCCGAAACCTGTTCGGGTTGACCCGACTAACCCGAAACCTGTTCGGGTTGACCTGACTAACCCGAAAGCTGATCGGGTTGTGTAACATCCTACTTTTGGTTATAATAATAAAATAAATTTCGTTTATATTATAGTGGGTCGTTATCGGTTTAGATGAATAGAATATGAGTTGGGCTAGTGTTGGGTGAATGGATATGGGTTATGGATTTTGGTTATGAAAAGAAAGAAGGAAAGACCATGGGCTTAAGCCCATGATCTCTAAATATATAAACCATAATCACCATTTAATCCCTCATTTACACATATCCCTTACATCTCTCAAAAACACACACTTAAGCTCTCTCTCTAGCCTCTCTCTCTTGCCGAAATCACCAAGGAAACCGATCCCGATCCAAGGTAATGATAGTATGATATTGTATGAGCTTAAAACCATTAGATATAAACACGAAACGACGAGCCGACACCGTTAAACTGTTACATCACGAGATCCGGGTGGAATCGGGTATAAACCGAACCTAAGATGAGTTTAGGGATCACCCTAGCTCAGATCTGGATCGAACGCGACGAAAAACGGTGAATAAAGAGTTAAAACTCGTTTTTTCCGGCGGCCTTCCGGTGGTGGCGCCGGAAAAGTAAATACGAGGTATGAATGTCAGGGAATGTTCTGACATTCCCTGACGTAACCCTAATTCGTTAACGGGAATCTGGCGAATTAGCCTTGATTCATTATCTAATTCGTTAAGGAAAAGAATGACGAACTAGTCCAATTCGTTAAGGTCTAGTTCGTATAATGATCAGTTCGTTAAGGTCCAATTCGCTATAAGGACTAGTTCGTGATAAGGTCCAGTTCGTTATAAGGACCAGTTCGTTATAATGCCTGATTCGTTACAAAGGCAGATTCGTTATAATAGTTAATTCGTTATGAATTCCCATTCGTTAAGGACTGAATAACGAATTAAAACTTTGAAAGAATGACAGAGCAGTCCCTGGAGTTAGAAAAGAATGATTTAATTACAAAGAAGCCCTTGGACTTTTAAGTAGCAAATTATTTAATTATTCAAAATCCTAATGGAAAATGTGTTAAGGCAGTTAATGAAAATAAAATTTTTCATTAACCCCAGCCAGGGGCTCTGCCCCTTGGAGCCCGCTAGGGGCTGCCGCCCATAGAACCCCGCTGCCAGGGGCGCTGCCCCCGGACCCCCGTTCGTTGAGGGTAATAATTAAACTAGAAAGACGATATGTGTAGTGATAGTTTATTAATACGTATAATTATTATACAGTTAGTCGTGCACAGCTAAAGAGGGGAATAATCGTAAACGGTGAACGCAACCGCATTGAGGTGAGTTTCTAGCCCCACTTCCTTGTTATGTTTTCGGGGCTGTGTGCATACTCGATGTAATAGTTAATACACTTACCTTAGGTGGTAAGTGTATGCCTTGTATGATTTATGTATGATGATTGCTTGACGGTGCGTGAACGATCTTCGGATATTGCATGTGCCGTCAAGTGGCAGCTAAAGGTATGATTGATATGTATGATGTATGAATGACGTATGTATGAATATAAATGATGTATGAATGATGTATGTATGAACATATATGATGTATGAATAATGTATGTACGATATGTTAATGGTACGTGAACGTTCTTCGGAGATTGCACGTATTGTCAAGGAACGTATGTAAAGGACAGGTATGTTATAGTAGTACGAATGTAGGGAACCGACCCTAATAATATCGGCGAATGCAGGGAACCGACCCTAATAGTATCGGCGAATGCAGGGAACCGACCCTAATAATATCGGCGAATGCTATAGGGCAAAATGCTCTATAAAGGTAAATGTAAGAATGAAAGTATGTACGTAGGTATGTAAATAAGTATGTAAGGAAATACGAAAGTATGTGTCTTCGGATACATGTGTATGTATATGGATGTAATGTACGTTACCTGATTAACTAGAACTCACTCAGCGTAGCTGACTTTTAGTATGCACGCAGATGAGTAGAATAAGGCAGCTCGCTTGATGAAGACACATGGCATGGAATTGAAGACACTGGCATCTCAAGGAAATGTTATGATGTTTTAAAGACTATGTTTGGTTTCAAATAACCATGAATGTTTGTTAAGACAAGAAATGATGGATTTGTAATATATTGGTTGAAGTTTTATATTCCACGTAAATTTTTAATTAACTCTGATATATAGAACTGTGTTTATGAGTAAATCCAATGTTAAAGTGAGGCACCGATAGTGGTGCCTTACAGGTTGACCCGATTAACCCGGTCCGATTAACCCGAAACCTGATCGAGTTGACCCGACTAACCCGGAACCGGAGTATGACTAAAAAGAAGTAATTTATTACCAGAGTATCAAAAAATTAGTTATTATCAACAATAGGATCATACGAATAATCGATTTTTCTATATTGATCGTCTTGGGGTGAAGATGGTATATAAGGTGAAACGTCATCATTGTGCCTCGAGTCACTCGCTGATTGGTTGGGTGACTCAGCGTCTTTTATCTACAATTAAACAAGTAATATACATTAAATAATAAAAATAATAATAATAATAATACAAGAAAATATATACAACTATTGATCAACCAAATATACCTTTAAGGTGTTTATGGGCCACTAAACACATTTACCAGGACTCATTACACTTATTTTGTTGGCGCATGTCTGATTGGGGACCGGGAAACCCACATATTGTGGCGTGATAGTATCAACTTTTATAATCAAACAACACTCGTTTATGAGAATGTCTTGTACGATACTATCCTCAGAAGTAGGATATACCCGTCCTTCAGCAATGACTATTTTCGTAGACGCATCAAAGTGCATAAACAATTCACACACACGTAGTATAGCACGCATGTGGTAGATAAAAACCTTTGGCTGTCTCAACAGGAGCAAGCTCTTTACGTATTCCCATTTCTACCATGTCTTGACGAACTCTATACCTATCTTTAGTTTTCACTGGAAGGTTTAACAATAAGCCCAAAAGGCTGTCACATACATTTTTCTCGATATACATAACATCTAGGCAATGTCTAACTTGTAATTCCTTCCAATATAGTAAATCCCAAAATATTGACTTTTTTTTCAATTGCATTTGGTGGAAATGGTTGCTTTCTCGCCGCGAGTTATTTTCTCGCCACGAGCTGTTTTCTCGCTGCGAGGTTTCCCCAGCACAATATTTATATTTTTAACTCGGTCAAATGCATCAAATAGTTGCCTTATTACTTCATGTTCTGAATTCCCGTCAAACTCCTTCTTCTTATCTCGATAAATGTGATCACAAGGAAGGAATCGTCGATGTCGCATGTAGACGACTTTTTTGCATTTTCTCAAATGCTTTGAACTTGTCTCATTATCACAAACAGGACATGCAAGGTAACCTTTAGTACTGTATCCTGACAAATTAGCATATGCTGGAAAATCACTTATAGTGCAAAAAATCATGGCTCTCAAATTAAATCCCTCCTTTTTATAGGCATCATACACTTCCACACCAGTACCCCATAGAGTTTTTAAGTCATCAATCAACGAAGACAAATAAACATCAATGTCATTACCAGGTTGTTTCGGCCCCTGAATCAACATTGACATCATTATGTATTTTCGTTTCATGCATAACCACGGTGGAAGATTGTAGATGCATAGAAGAACTGGCCACGTACTATGAATACTACTCATGGTTCCGAACGGGTTGATTCCATCTGAATTAAGTCCAAACCGTATGTTTATAACCTCGTCGCCAAACTCTGGATACATATTATCAATATTTTTCCATTGAGGTGAATCTGCCACATGTCTTAATTTTCCATCATTTACACGGTCATCTGAATGCCAACGCAATAATTTTGCTTCCTTTTCATTTGAAAATAATCGTTTTAGTCTCGGTATAATTGGTAAATACCACAACAATTTAGCCGGTGGTCCATTTTTCTTCACATCATTGTCAACTTCACTCGTTTCGGTTTTACGCTTATACCTCGACACACCACAATTAAAACACTTGTGATCATTTTTGAACTTTTTTCTATACAACATACAATCATTTGGGCATGCATGTATTCTTTTTTACTTTCAATCCCATCGGGCACATCATTTTGTTTACACCATATAACGAAACTGTAACTTGTTATCTTTCGGAAACATTTCATGCACAACCTCTAATATATCCGTGAAACTTGTATCAGTCAATTCATGCTTAGTCTTTACGTTAAACAATCTTAACAAAGCACTAAGTTTGAAAAATTTCAAACAACCGGTATATAATGGTTTTTCTGAATCATCAAAAAGATTTTTTAATTTGTTTAGTTCATCATCACCAGCATCAGTTTCTAAATTGTTAAACATGTCATTTAAATTGTCGTTGGTGTCATTTATTGAATTGCATTTATCGTCATTCTCTAAGTTATTTGACGACGTGTCACGATCACCAAGTGACTCCCCGTGCATTGACCAACAAGTGTATCTAGGCTTAAAACCACGAGTCTTCAAATAAAACTCTATTTCATTGAAATTATCAAATCTTTTGTAATTTTGACATTCCCTACAAGGACACCAAATCATTTCATCTCCACATTTCACTTGATTATCTTTGGCAGCCTTAAGAAAATTTTTAACGCCATTTATATATGTTTTGCTAGTAGTTGGAAGGCCATACATCCAGTCTTTACGATCCATTTGAAAAGAAAATAACAAATAAATATATGTATATGGTGTAAATTGATGCTCTAAGGCGGCAGATCCTAACCCACTATTTGAAAATTATATCTCGTATGTATACATTTTAACAAGTTCACTATTGAAGAAAAAATCGGCAGCATTTCCCCTCAACTCCCCAAGTATGCGTATAAAACGCAAACTCGAAAGAGTAGGAGGAAATAACTGCTGATTTTTTTTCTTAAATAGTCAACTTGTAAAAATGTACACATATCCTAAACGTGATATAAATATCCAAAAAGCAGTCCCAAAAGGGGACAATCCAAAATTTATCTCTATTAGATAAATTTTGGACGAGTGTATACTTTAAAGGGTTATCCTATACGAATGCATACAATATGTATCACTAATACATGTATATAAATTACACACACACACACACACACATATATATATATAAACCGGAATTAAAAAACCAAGAATTCTAAACCGGACCAAAAAAACCCAAGAAAACCACATCGAACCGCATCAAACCGCACACACACCTAATATATATGTATATATACATACACAAATATCTAATATACATATATATAAACACTAAAACAACTAAAATAAATAAATAAAAACACTATTTTTAGACAAAATAAACAATTTATATATCAAAATAATAAATACCATGTGAAAATCAAAATTTTTGGTACCTCGTAAATGTGTTTTGAAAGCTTTTAAGAGACTTGGTTGAGATAATAATGGAAAATTTGGATGAGAGTATAATAGTGGAAGATTTGGATGAGAGTAAAAGCTATTAATTCATTTAATACATACCCATATATATTAAAGAGCCGTTACTATGCGTACATATATTGGAGGTAATTTTAAAAATCAAATTGGAAGAAGGCTTTGAAGCGGTTTATTACTAAAACCGCTTTTAATCGGCATATGAGTCCACTTAGAAGCGGTTTATATAAGCCACCGTTTCTAATCAAAAAATAGGAACGCTTCTAAAACATATGTTCTGTAGTAGTGTAGAGAATGAGAAGAATGGTGTATATTCCTGGATTAAGGATGAGATTGAATGATGGAGGAAAAATTGATCTGACACAGAAGTGACGAATAAGGGGAAATAAAGATACGGACGTATATTGTATACCACTTAGCTACTCTAATCACACTAACTCATCCACCTGACGCTGACTAACGATGACCAATTCAGGAAGTTTAGACTTTAATCGTAACCATATTAAATTTCTATTTTAATATTTAACAAAAGACAGAGGCATAAAAATGCGAATTCAAACTTCAGCAAATTGATTATTATCTCAATAATGTAAATTTTACCAAGTTGATTAATTATTATCTCAATAATGCAAGTATACAATAATGGACGTATGTATATCATTGACTTTGATTGGTGCAAGTCTTTATGAAAGATGTAATATGTCTCTATTTTGGTTTAAAATAAATTATATTGGTTCAATCTTGATGCTTAAAAATACTAGGTTAAAATATCTTAAAAAGTCTCTTAAAACTAGGTAGAGTACAAAAGACACATAATTACAAAATATAACACAATACCGAACAAAGTATAACACAAATGATGTGTTATATAACAAAAATTTATAGAAAAAAATACACAATGACAAAAATTAACAAAACAACACAATAATAAATAAAAAAATACATTGATCTGAACAAAAAATATAAAGTTTTCAAAAATGAAATTGAAAATCAAAAACCTCAAATATTATATCATAGAATTCGACAAGACAGCTCTCATGCCACTACTTTGAGTTCAATCAAATCCGTATGATATTCTTCCTACAACTTTCTAGATTTAAGAGTCTATGTGTTTGAACCTAACCCTAAAAATACTTTCTTATATTTGTATAATCCACATTAAATCTATTTATTTGAACTTAGGTTGGAATGCTAATTAGGGTTTTGTAAGGATTATCTTGCTTTCCTTGTGAAGAGTATTTTTGCAAAGTTGAAAACAATATACATTAAACCACATGTTTTAATTTTTTAATAGGGTTGACATATTGTTTTCAATTTTTGAGATAAGAGCTTACTAATCATAACTGATAGCTGATAGGGCATAATCATAAGGTATATGTTCCATAGCTAAAAGTCAACCCTTAAAAGTCAATAAGCCGTTTTAGTAGTTATCTTGAACCATGAAAAAGATGATAACAATTCCATGTTTGCATGAGTAGGAAATGTTGGAGAAATATTGATTAAAGTATCGGAAAATATGTACGGAATTTTATTAATTGTATACACGTGGTTAGTAAAGATCATTCACTATGGATTCCCAATCTTTTTCCTCATATTTAAATTATAAGAAAATTGTATGATTTGCATTTTAATTCCTATATTGGAGACTACATCAAATTATATACAAAAAAAATTTATCTAAACCCACATATTTGGGTGGTCAGTATATATTTCCAATCCATTATTTTAATGATGTACAGTATTCTTAATTTATTATGACCGAGTATATATACAAGGAATCGTATGTGTGATGTATTCAAAAAGTGAACAACTTTCGTAGAATAATGTGTACTTTATTTAAAATATATCAACGTAAATGGTGTTAAATTTGAGTTTTCCGGCGCAAATGGAGGTCTCATCCAATAATGTTTTTCTGGCGATCGGAGACTAGTACTAACAGAGTTACGCTTTAGTTATTTGTGCCTCGTTGAAAACTAATATGTTAAAAGAGGAGACGTACCATCAGCAGCCAACTCGTTAGTTGAGACTGTTATTTATCAATAGTCCATAATATGGATTATTTAAATCCAATTTTCCTTTTATTTCACTAATCGTTGAGCCATCCCTGACCTCCTCAATAGTTCAAGATGAAAGACGTTACATTATTTTAGTTACCAGCACGAACCAAACGATCTTTAATCAATAATCATATTCCAACTAAACATCTTCATCACTTGCACAATTCTACATAGCTTGTCGTAGGGCATGTCTCCAATCTCTCTCTAAATCTTACATATCAATCTAATAGTTTATACTATTGGTACAATCCTTTTTCCGAAAAAAATTTGGCAACTTCAAATTAATCTCAATAGATCATATTTTTTCTCTATCATTCGATCAATTATTTATTTATTTATATTTTTATGAAATGTGCTCATAATCACAACTTCTTCACGCAGATCATGGATGCACAATTGCATGGCATGTTTGAATTGTCATAAATAATCCTAATTTTTACATGTACATGAAAGATTATGTTGGAAGTTTTAAGTGTGTGAATAAAGGAAGTGGTGGAAGTGGTAAAGGTTTGTCCCATATCGGTTTGGAAACAAAATAATGAATGGTTTATAAGGTAGTGACCTTAAACCCATTTGAAGTCTTTATGATATGTTTTACCACAAGTTCTACGCGCGCGCAGGGGGGGGGGTTGGTGGTGCAAATTTGGGTTTCTTGACTAGAAATCCATCGAACTCGTGCGTACCCGCAAAGGCAACTCTGAAAACCCGAGCCCGCTTGAGACGAGAATTTGTTTTTAAAATTCAAAAGACAATTAATAATCATTAAGTGTTTTTGAATTTGTCTTTCAGTTTTATTTATAATCCTGTGGCTATATCAACAAGACCAACTCTTCAGTTTAGACACACCAACTCAAAAACACTTCATCTTCCTCCTACTTAAAACAGTGTTATTTCCGATTGCATTTTAGGCAAGTGTCCGAGTCCGGCAGAGCACCGACTCTGTTTTGAACCGGAGTACCCTGGGAACAGACCGAGAATCTGTTTAAGGGAATTGTGTTAAACACAAGCCCGGTTTACTGTGTTGATTATTTCTTATTTCTTTATTTTATGGTTATTATTAATACAAGATTTCCAACCGATTATATGTACCGCCGATATACATGATCATATTGATACGAATTTATAATGCAATTATACATATAAATTATCACACCCTAATTTAGGATAAACGTGAGTAGCAAACTAGATATAGTATATATGAATTTTGTCTCATTATGCAAATACATCCACCCATAGAGCGAAAAGGTGGTGGACCATTATGAAACTTGATACGGAAGTGTTCAAAAGGAGTGTGTGGGAGGCTATTAGTAAAGATGACTTTTCTTTGAAGCTTAATAGAAAAAGGTTTATATAGTATTGAAGAAACACGGATCCACTCCTCACTAATGGGTCATAGATCTGATGAGTCCACAGGGTAAGATACGGTTATTGCCAATACGATATAAATACAATTCCCAAAGTCCGTTGACGTGAATCCTGCAAACTAGAACACCGTGAGCTCGTTACGAGAAGGACAAGGTGGGGGGTCTTCCCGTAACCACCCACCGGCGTGAGAATAAGTACCGTTCTGACAAGGAGATAAAGTACCTAAGTAAATTGAGAGAATACAGTGGGAGTGAATGAATACCTCATGATGATTGAGAGGGTATTTATAGCCGAAGAGTAGGGGAAGGTGATTGGGCCAGCTGTCCCTTTGGAAGATTGTAGGTTCCTGGACGGATCGTACACGGGATATCGCTAACAACGCAGGTGCGGAATCCCTGCGCAGGTAGTTACGAGTGTAGAGATAGAATCACACGAGCAATAAATCAAACACGTTATATTGATAACCGAACACGTGACTCACGGTCACTATTACAGAAGATGACACGTAACAATACGAAACACACTGAAACAAACCCTAAAACGACCAACTCTAACTGTTTCGTCTGAAACAGTTTATATACACGACAACTTCGCCATAGGCGAAGTTGTCAATAACTTCGCTGATTCAACAAGTTCGCCATAGCGAACTTGTTGACAACTTCGCGCATTACAAAACAAACATAAACAAAACATAATTACATTACAGACTCGATTACAAATGCTAGACTATGAACTACTGACATACATGTACCAACAGACTCCCCCTTGGCAGTAGCTTCATATCTTGATCTTCAAATCTTGAGTCTTGTAATCTTCACCTCTACGCGTGCGCCCCTTCTCTCACACATACCGACACTACCCTTTGATATTTCCTAGCTTGATCCTTCCAAGCAGGAATGTAGAAGATCTTCTTCTCGTTGAGCACTTTCAAATCAGCCTTCGATAGATTAACAAGATGCATCGGGTCGTACACCCGAAGTACTTCTTGTTCATCCTCATCTTCCATTACCGCCTCAGCTGTCTCACAATCCACGTACCACCATTTTAAATCTTTTAGGACGTTCTTGGGCATAACTTTCATCGGTACTTCTTTCAAATGACGGACTGGTTTATACTTCATTACCATCCAAGGTTTGCCGTCAGCCCTCATTCCACGATCTTTGTCTTCTATCAACTTTCCTTTTTGAGGCTTTAGCAGTTCAAACTTTTTGTCTTTAATGGCTTCTTTCCAGACGATCTTCCCAATGATTCTTGCCATATCATCATTACTTCTATTGATCAGCCCCAATCTCGCTAAATCTCTCACCTCACATTCTGGTAAGGAATTCAGAGATCTCAACAATCTCTTAAAGTACTGAATGCCGTCGTACCGTTTGATCACAAATAGTTTCAGCTCTTTGTCGTACAACCAGCATATGATTCCTTTCTTTGACTCTGCATAGCCCTTTATATTATAAGTCTTTCTGAACATCGTTGGCACTGCAGGCTTCTTGGTTTTAACAAACCACTGAGCACAGCCTTCTTTCCAGTTCGGCTGCTCCTCCCATACTGTATCTTCTATCACGCTCTCATCCCCCAATTCTGATCTCTCAACAGCTGGAATCTCATGTTCCACTGAATCATCTACAATCTCACCTTCTTCTAATACATCTTCCACATTAATCTGTTCTCCAATCCTCTCAATCTCATCCATAGGCAACACGTCATCATCATCCATCAACTCATCGTCCTCCTCCTCATCCAACTCCTTCAACGCATCAATAACGTCTTCAACATCAGCGTCGTCATCCACAACTACAACATCATCACCAGCTGCATTTGTAGACTCCCCCTCAGTTGTGGAGGCTCCAAGAGCCTGAGAGGTTCTTGGCAGCTCATCACCTGCACCTGAAGGTGCATTGGGATCATCGTCATGATCTTCTCGTCTTTTCGTTCTCAACTCATCGCCCCTACACGTCTTCTCCCCCTGAGATGCCAAGTAATCCTTGAAGGCATCTATTATTCGTCCATGTTCAACCAGGATGGCAGCTTGTAGTCGATTGGATTCCACTAGGCGGTCAATAGTCTTTGACTGTTCAGCAACAATCCGCTCTAGCGAAAGAATCCTCTCGGTATCTGAAGTAGGCAATGGAGTTGGAGGAACATTAGCAGAAGTGACCGCAGGTGGTACACTTGGTAACCCTGCAGTAGAAGTTATTGTCGACTCCACAAACCGTGCAACTACCACCGGTGGATTAAGCGGTTGAGGTGGTAGGGACACAATTGTTGGTGCCGACGTCTCGATCGCCGTAACCTGTGCAGTAGTAGGAATAAGAGACATACCAGATAAGGCAGGTGGAGCAAAACGTACTAGTCTTGAAGATTCTCCAGCTCCCGAACCTATCCCTCTCTGTTCTCTTCTTGAGCGTCTTAGCACAATCTGTACTGCCTCCTCTTCATCCACTTCATCCTCATCCTCCTCCACAGTTCTCGGCCTCTTTCCCGTAGTCCGTTCACGAGACACCATAAGTCTTCTTGCCTCAGCAAACGTCTCGTCTAGATCAGAGTCAGCTACCGAAGTAGCTGCTCTGGTAACATCCATAAACTGAGGACCCGAGACATCCATATCAAACAAACCATGTCCACTAAAAGCAGCATCTAGATCAACGTTTTCAGCAGTGGACACAGCCTGAGATATAGTAGCTGGCACAGCAGCAGAAGATACAACAGGCGCAGCCGATACAGCATGAGGTGCTGCCGCCTGATGTGGTTGCGGATCCCTGAACTCGTCCCCTCCTGCAGGAACATACTCCGGGTTAATGAGATACCCGAAAAGTGGAGTATGCCTGGGACGCCGCTCAGGGTTGCTACGAGTGCTCGACGTTCTGCACTGAGCAAAGATACGTTTTGTTACGCACTCAACGTATCTGATAGGGCGTCTTTGCGGTATAGACGGAGCGACATGATTAATAATCATTTGTAGAAACCGAGGATACATAATAAAACGCTCGCGCGCCGTCGCCCGTCTCTGACGATCAATCTCGTAAAAGATTAGCTGACTAAAAGAATATCTGCGGTTGTAAGTCAGCGCAATCATAGCCGATTGCATCGTCGCACCCATCCCGTCTGTTCCTGCCTTTCTGCCGGACATGCATACTATCAACACATGCATCAAAAAGCGCCATTGATCCAGCAGAAAGCCTTTCCTCCTCTGCGAGTCCCCCAGCGGACCCGAATAACCCATCCTTAAGTAAGCTCCGTCACGGAAAGGAGCTACAAATTCCGTTGGGTCGTCTCTCGTTTCATCACCGAACTGCAGAGCCAACCGTATGTCTTCCGAGGAAAACTGTATGTCTTGACCATTGACAGTTGCTCGCATCACTGGAGGCTCAGGTCTGCAATCATAATACACCGTCTGCCAGAAATCTTGAATGTTGGGCAGAGATATGGGTAGTGTATTAGTGATCGCGTGAAAAACTCGTGATCGTTGGAGAAATGTGATAATCTCCCTATAGTCTTCAACGCCTCGTGCGTCTGGATCCAAAGTGATGTATTGGTTATGGGCTGGGAAGAATTGTCGTTGCTCATCACCATCATCACCTCCAGTACCTCCAACAGCAGCCATATCTGCACAAAACAAATCAAGTTAGAGACCATATAATCATCTCACAAGTTCGCTGTGTACCATATGCGAAGTTGTGATGTACAGGCGAATTTAAAGGTGAAGCGAAGTTGGGAACAACTTCGCTTCATCTGTAAGTTCGTCTAAAAACTTATAAAAAATTTGAAATAGGCGAAGTTGTGTTCAAGGCGAAGTTATGGATAACTTCGCCATAGGCGAAATTAAGCTTCAAGCGAAGTTGTGGATAACTTCGCTGAAGGCGAACTTAAGCCACTGGCGAAGTTGAGAATAACTTCGCGTAAACCTTAACTTCGCCTGAATCTGAAACGGCGACTGTTCAGATTCAAACAAGGTTTATCCGATGTTTCGGACCGATTTAACGATCTAACAATGAAGTCCAACATATTTCAATGGTGTTAGGATGAAAAGGTCGTCCATGAACACGTAACGTGAGGTCGGAAAACTTGGTTTCTAAGGTTCGACGACCCGAGGTCTCGAACCGGGTAAAACTATAACGAGAAAGATAGGATGATATTGACTACACATACCACGAGTATAGTAGAAACTAGGAACACAAGATCGAAATCGAAAGCGAAGAATAAGATCCGGATGTATTGGTTATTCGAACAAGTTCGCCGGTAATTCGAAAAAAGTGATATAGTTACTGTTTACAATCCCTTATATAGGGCAGAGTTGGTTCAGGCGAAGTTACTCTTAACTTCGCCAAGGCGAAGTTAAGCACAACTTCGCCGAATTCAACAACTTCGCCCGTAATTTTCAAAATCAGCCCTTTAAGTTTGAATAATCCTGAATTTAACCTTATCAATTACCAAAAAGAGTTAAACAAATATGATCAAGACCTAGTAACCAACAATAATATAACTACAAAAAAACAAAAAACTTAGAAAAATTTTAACGAAATAAGGGATCAAATTTCAGTCTAGTCAGGGACCACTACGTTTTAGAAAAGATCCTAACAGGAATCATACTAACGATGTGACTGTCACTTAGATCCGTGTTTGGCTGTATTATGACATAGAGACACAGGTTGTAAGCATGTAAATAACGTAAATGGTTTTCATCGTTTCTGTGATACGGATTAAGGTTCAGTTAAGCTCAAAAATTTAAGTTGGCAACATCTCAGAGATAATGATGTCTTCTATCTATTCTCAAAGCGTATTTGGCTATACCCAAGTCACCCCGAATTGACTTCGACCCATAATGTCTGATTATCTTGTAGATACACTATGTCTGCCTCCCGTTTTCTTCTAACTCCAGACTTGAGAAATTTATATACACGTATATATATATATATATATATATATATATATATATATATATATTTTTTTTTTTTTAAATCAAAATTGTTATCGACTTCGGAGTACTAAATCACTGCAAGTCCCGAATCTGGATCACTGCAGTATCTTGAAATGCTTTCTTCACGGGAATCAGAACACTCACGGGCTCGTGTATGACTGGGTAGTCGCTTTTCTGCCTATCCTTCGAAAAGATATGTATGAAGACATACAAAACTCTTAAGGAGTTTCCACGTAAATTCGAGTAAATTTAAGTTAGTATCACATACACTTTTACGCACCATAAAAATTACCATGACATACAATGACTGTTCTAAAGCCTTTTAAGCCTAATATCTTCACTAGTTAAGCACACACAATCAGTATATATATCATTTTCCAAGGTTGGATCAATTTTCTGTTAAACACAGCATAGAACTTCATACGAAGTAACAGACTTGAAAATTAATTTCATTTCCCACAAAAAAAAAACTTTAAATTCAATCGCCCCAATCACGTCAAAGTCGTCAGGTAAACGGCTATCCTGAAGATCCAATGGATCAACTGGACCGACCACATACAAGTATGTGTCCTTCTTACTAAGTATGACCGACTAATTTTCAGCAACTGAAAGAACACACGTCATAGCTGCCCCGGTCACTTTCAGTCTTCCAGTTAATGGCTATCCTCATTCTCTACGTTGAAACGAGGACCAAAACATATCCTAGGATATGTCCATCAAACTGAGGTAACCGACTAATTTTAAGCAAAAATGACCCATGTTTTTTTTTTTTTTTTTTTTTTTTTTTTAAATCAAAGACATGGTTACTCGGGATTGATCATCCCGTTTAGCTCAATTAGGTTTTGAAATCTGGATTTATCAAACGCTTTTGTAAACAAGTCAGCAAAATTTTCAAGTGTATCAACTTTTTCGATCTTTATCAGTTTCTTCTCAGCACAATCCCGTATGAAGTGATGGCGAATGTCAATATGCTTAGTTTTACTGTGCTTCACGGGATTGTTAATTACTGAGATGGCGGCAGTGTTATCAATTAAAATAGGAGTAAGTAAGAAATTCAGACCATAGTCGCGCAATTGTTGCTGAATCCACAAAACCTGAGAGCAGCAGTTGGATGCTGCCATGTATTCAGCTTCGCATGTTGAAATTGCAACTGATGTCTGTTTCTTGCACTGCCAGGAAACTAATCTTCCTCCAAGAAACTGACAGCCTCCTGTTGTTGACTTCCGACTCTGATTACAGCCACCATAATCAGAATCTGTATACGCCACCAGTTCAACGTCTCCTCCCTTTGGGTACCACAACCCTAGTTTCGGCTTGCCCTTAAGATACCGCAAAATCCTCTTCACACCTTTCATGTGAGATTCCTTTGGGTTTGCCTGAAAACGAGCACAAAGACAAACAGAAAACATTATATCGGGCCTAGAAGCAGTTAAATACATTAATGAACCTATTATCGCCCGATACAGAGTAGGGTCCACATCTGCGTCACCATCTGATTCAGCGCCCAATTTGTGATTGACGCAGATTGGGGTGTCATATGGAGAACTGTCCTCCATCTTGAATCTCTTCAGCACATCATGAACATACTTTGTTTGATGAATGAACATCCCATCCTTCTTCTGATCAACCTGCAATCCTAGAAAGAAGGTTAGTTCACCCATAGCACTCATCTCGAATCGTTTCTTCATGACAGCCTCAAAATCCTGACACATGGATACTCTTGATGCAGCAAAAATGATATCATCCACGTAGACTTGAACCAGTAAGAAGTCACATCCTTCTCTCTTCACAAACAGCGTACTGTCAATCAATCCTCTTTCAAAACCATTTTCCAGCAAGTAGTCCGATAACGTTGAATACCATGCACGAGGTGCCTGATGTAACCCATATAACGCCTTGCTCAACCTGTATACGTGATCCGGAAAGTCTGGGTCAGGAAAACCCGGAGGTTGCTCAACAAACACAACCTCATCAACTTTCCCGTTAAGAAACGCGCTCTTCACATCCAACTGAAATACCTTCATCTTTTTAAATGTAGCAAACGCCAAAAACAATCGAATCGCTTCTAACCGGGCAACAGGAGCGAAAACCTCATTGTAGTCAATACCCTCTTGTTGATTAAAACCTTTAACAACCAGCCTCGCCTTATTTCTCACGATAATCCCCTTTTCATCTCTCTTGCACTTGAACACCCATTTCGTGCCTATAGCATGCACATTCTTTGGTTTTTCAACCAAAGTCCAAACTTCCATTTTTTCGAACTGAGCCAACTCTTCTTGCATGGCTTCGACCCACGAGCTGTCCTTTAAAGCCATTTGATAATTCTTCGGTTCGACTTGGCTTATGAAGCAAGAGTACAAACATTCGTTCATGATACATGTATCTTTAATGCTTGTATAAACACAGGTGTGCTCATTCAAGCTACTTCTGGTTTGTACACTAGAGGACACATCACCTATAACATTCTCCAATGGGTGATCTTTGTGAATTCTCGTGGTCGGAACAGCACCGACATGCAAATTGTCTTCCAAGTTTGAAGAGATCTCATCTATGGTAGTTTCAGGCTGAGAGTGAAAAGGATTAATAAACTCATCTTCAGTTGAGGCCGCAGGGGTATCGATAGGGTTTGATGTGGAAGGCTGAGATTTTTCTGTCATCTGATGTTGCACTACCTCCTCTTCCTCATCAAAAATCATCTTCGTCACTGCTCTTTCGTCTTCTTCAGAAATTTCCAAAGTAGGTACGTTAAACGACTTAAAAAGTTTAACATAGTCAAACAGCTCAGCAGGTCCATTGCTTGGTTTTGGCGGTTGGTAACTAGTAATGTCGGTGTTACAAACCACCTCCACCTTGCAAGTTGTCGTATTGAAGACCCGTCTGTTGGGAGTCCCAACAACATAACCGACTAGGATTCCCTCATCAGCTACTTCACCAAATTTCGAATTAGTCTTCAAAATCGAACAAGGAGACCCAAAAGGTTCAAGACCGCACAAGTTGGGCTTCCTTCCGTGCATAAGCTCGTAACAGGTTTTTCCAAGTCTCTTAACGGTTAACACCCGATTCAGAACATAGCAGGCTGTAGCAACTGCTTCAGCCCAGAACATCACAGGAAGCTTTGAGTCTGCCAGCATAGTTCTGGCTCCTTCAATCAACGTTCGGTTCTTCCTTTCAGCTACTCCGTTCTGTTGTGGAGTATACGGAGCGCTGTATTGATGCTCAATACCCTTCTGAAGACAAAAGATTTCCATCTCAAAGTTCTTGAACTCTGTCCCATTGTCGCTTCTGATGAATTTAACTGATTTACTCATGACGTTCTCGACTTTTGTAATTAGATTCTTCACCATCTGAGTCGTCTCGTCTTTCGTTTTCAGAAAATATACCCACGAGTATCGCGAGTAATCATCAGTTATCACCAAGCAGTAAGAAGTACCACCTAGACTTTGTACATTCACCGGACCGAAGAGATCCATATGAAGTAGTTCTAGAGTACCAGCAATTGAGTTGATCGTCTTGGTGAGATGGCTTTTCTTGTGTTGTTTTCCCTTCTTGCACGCTATGCATTTATCTTCAAAGTTAAAACTCTTTAAGGGAACGCCCATCACAAGCCCATTTTTGACAATGAAGTTCATCTTACGAAGATGAATATGTCCCATTCTCCTGTGCCACAATTCTGATTCTGATTCGCTTGCTTTTGTCATTAAACAAGATTCTCCGGTGGCCATTTCAGTAGAACTCATATCCATCACGTATGTATTCGTTTCACGTGGAGCTTTCATTACTATCCATTCTTCTGGTATATGAAAACCAGGCTTCAATACAATCGCTTCATTTTTAGTGAAATGGACAGTGTATTCTTTATCACATATCTGCGACACACTCAGCAGATTGTGCTTTAATTCCTCCACAAAGTTTACATTTTCAAGTGTCATTCTCCCATTCGACACAGTTCCTCTACCGGTAATCCTTCCTCCGCTTTCACCAGCAAAACTAACTCTAGCTCCCTGAACAGGTTTTAAGTCTTGCAACAAGTGTTTGTTGCCTGTCATGTGCCTGGAACAGCCGCTATCTACAATCCAAAGATTGTTTGCAGCCCTGTTCAACTGTTCCTGCACAATAAAACAAAGAGTTAGAATCTTGGGACCCAAGACCAATTGGTCTTGGATCGATACGTCCCGTACCCTGGCTTTCTCAAGTTAGAGACTCGATAATTTCTGTAAGTCCTGTTAGGGTATCTCCTTGCAGATTGGGTGTAATGCCTTCCAAACCTTTGAGAATTGAAAGTGTTATATCTTGAGGTTTGGTTGTAAAAATGAGGTTGGTTTTTATGAAAACTTGAATTCGTTATATTTTGGCATTTTTTAAAGTTTTCATTTTTAGCAGGAACAAAATGACGCTTATTCTCATTTTTATTTGTCTTTACATCTCTAAATCTCGGTTTCAAAGGGCAATCTGCAACTAGATGTCCTAACTTGTTACATCTAAAGCAACATCGACTCTCCATTTTCTTGTCAAATGTTGGTTTGGATGTAGAGGCAGTGTTACCAGCCGTTCGTCTCACATAAGGTGGGACGTACGGATTGAGTGGAGAACTCTTTTTAGAAACTTCATTTTTATCTCCATCGGTGGGTAAACCTACCTTCTCTTTTGTCTGACCAGATTCGGACAACTTATCCGAATCTGATGAGACTGGAATTGAAACAGAAATATTCACACTAGAAACAGGCGAACTTGTTTCGCCACAGTTAACACTTGGTTCAACACTTGTAATCTTGATAGGAGTTGTCTGAGAAACCTCGAAATCAACAGATTTCTGAACACTTGGATTATAAGTATAGTTGTGGTTAAAGGGTGGTGGAACTTCGTGATATCCGATTCCTCCCCTCTTTGCAGAGGTACCTGGATCACTCACGAGGTGATCAAGGATGGCCGAGGAATTCCTGAACTGCTCAAGTTTGCGGTTCAGTTCCACCACCTTTACCTGGTGGTCAGCAATCTGTTTATCCCGATCAGCAATCACTTTAGTTTTTTCCTCCAAAACTTCATAACTAAGATCAATTATTTCAATTTTCTCAGCAAGTTTAATTTTTAAGCTTTGAACGTCTTTTTCACATGCTTTTATTTTAATTTTATAACTCGTTTCTCTTGCTTTCGTAAAATGGTGATCTTCTTTAATAGTTTTAAAGTCAGCATCTAAATGGACATACTGATCAGTTATTGTTTTAAGTTGCTCAGACAAATTCTCACAACTAGTACAAATAGTTTTAGGACTTACCTCGGAGCGATTATCTTTGTCATTTGCCATGAAAGCGGTTTCTTCTTCATTTGCTTTCTCAATTTCTTCAACCTTCTCACATTCTTCAGCTTCAGACTCAGCCATGTTTGCTTGCTCACCAGAACCACTTGAGCGTTGATTCCAGTTGTACTCTCCTGCCTCTCTGGTCAACATGGCATTTATCTCTCTGTTAACTCCTGAGTGTTGTGTAGGTCGACCTTGTCCTCGTTCAACCCTCTCATTTCTGCATTCCTTGGCAAAGTGCCCGTACTGTTGACAATTATAGCACCTTACTTTGGACTTGTCGAACCCGGGCCGACCACCAACAAACTTTCTCCCCGTCTTATTCATGAAACGCTTGACTCGCCTCACTATCATGGCCATTTGCCATTGCAAATCCATCTCCTCCAGATCATCAGCATCGATCTGGTCATAATCCTCATCCAGAACAGCAGGGTCCACAATCTTCCCCTGGATGTAGTTTTCATAGGAAGCAATAAATGATGCATAGACTGCAAACTGCTCTTCAGCAGATTTTACACTCATAGGCATCTTGGAATAACTATTGCTTGATGCATTTGCAGAAAAACTACTTGTGGATGCTTGAGGCTTTGAAGTACTAGATCCTCCAGCAACGAAACATACATCACCATTCGTGTTTACAGAAACGTTTCCTTCATGAGACGAGTCAGAGCCTGACTCCCCTTTAGAGTAATAAGCAGCAGATTCAGGCTTTGAACTTGAGCCTGAGTTAACCTTTGCACCATACATACCAGGGTCTTGTATCTGATCTGTAGGTGTTTCTTTTCGAACCATATTAAGCTCATAAGTTCTGAGCTTGTTCACTGCCGTTTCAAGATCATAATTAGGAAAGTCTCTGTCTTCCCTCATAAGAACGGTGTACATTTCCCACTTCGGTGGGAGAGCATCGAGAAGTTTTTCAACGATCTCTTCTTCTCGGTAAGCAATCGAATAATTGCTAAGCTCTGTCATTAGATGATAGTATCTGGTGATAATATCATCCAGCGATTCGTTCTTCAAAAATTTGAAGACGGAGAACTGGGTCTTCAAAAGTTTTACCTTCGATGCACGGATACCCACATTCCCCTCGAATCTATTTTCAAGAGCATCCCAAAGCTCTCTTGCAGAAGTGTACTTTCGGAACGTATGGAGAACTTCTTGAGGAAGTGCCATTGTTATCGCAGCATGGGCCTTGCTTTCGGCCTCGTACATTTTCTTTTCTTCGTCCTCCATTTTGCTGTACTTCTTAACTACGTCACGGCCTTCGTATTGCATAGTAGGAGGGATATATCCATCCTGGATGCACACCCACATTTTGGCATCCTGGTATTTGATGTATTGGATGAATCTATCCTTCCATGCCACGAAGTCAGTTCCTTTCATAAGCCTCGGGGCCTTAGTGGTAGACCCCGCTTCTACCTCCATCTTGACCAAATCGGAGATATTGATCGACGACATCCTTGCAAAAACCTGAAAAACCTGGAAAAACAAAAAAAATATTAAAACAGCTCAGTTGGCGAAGTTAAGAATAACTTCGCTTGAAGGTTAACTTCGCTGAAAGAGAACTTCGCTGAGATCTTAAATTCGCTTGATTTGGGCGAAGTTAAGAATAACTTCGCTTAGCTCTGGCGAACTTATGAGTTGAGCGAACTTGGGTTTGAAGCGAAGTTGTGGATAACTTCGCTAAGGCGAACTTATGAAGTGAGCGAAGTTGTAGTTAACTTCGCTAATCCTTATATCTTCGCCAAAAACCCTAATTCCAGCGACGGCAACTTCGCCTGAAGAATGGTAACTTCGCCCGATGAACGGTAACTTCGCCCGATGAACAGGGAAGTTTGTTCAGATCTGTTTTCGTCAATCCAGCAGCTCCCGATCAATGCAAAGGCTTGAAAATGACTGTCAAGCACTAGCAAAACTCAATCCCAACAAAAACACGTCCCGCGAATAGGTCAAACGAGACGTTTTCTACACCCGCGTGAAATCCCGAACCTCACAATCGAGCCGATTGGCTCTGATACCAATTGTAGGTTCCTGGACGGATCGTACACGGGATATCGCTAACAACGCAGGTGCGGAATCCCTGCGCAGGTAGTTACGAGTGTAGAGATAGAATCACACGAGCAATAAATCAAACACGTTATATTGATAACCGAACACGTGACTCACGGTCACTATTACAGAAGATGACACGTAACAATACGAAACACACTGAAACAAACCCTAAAACGACCAACTCTAACTGTTTCGTCTGAAACAGTTTATATACACGACAACTTCGCCATAGGCGAAGTTGTCAATAACTTCGCTGATTCAACAAGTTCGCCATAGCGAACTTGTTGACAACTTCGCGCATTACAAAACAAACATAAACAAAACATAATTACATTACAGACTCGATTACAAATGCTAGACTATGAACTACTGACATACATGTACCAACAAAGATGCTCTTATAACCGCCTGGACACGTGTCCTTATATTACTGGTTTAGCTCATACGTTGCATGTGCATGTATAACAACCTGGACACGTGTCTTCTTATGATAGGGTGATTAACAACCCTGGCCATGTGCATGGTTATAACGTCCTGGACTGGTGTCCTTCCGTGATTGGCTGGTATATCATGTATTACTTAAGAGAGCATCTTGGTAAATCTTCTAGAGTGTTATCACACACTAACAGCTGTCCCGGGGCATTACCTCGTAGCTGTTTACTCGGACGGGCTTTCTGTCCTGCGGACAACTTTTGAGGGTGCCAGGATGCTTCCGCGTGCCTTGTGAGGGTGTTTCTTCCGCCCATGGTTATGCGGATTACTTGGATGCCCCGTAGGTGCGTTATGAGGGACTTCTGGTTAACCCGCGGGTGACACTTAAGGGTATTTGGGTCTTTTTGGAACCCTACCTCTATAAGTCCCCCCAGTCCAGTGTTTCTTCCGTGTGAAGTATTTTATGTGGGTGAAATTCTGGACTTAATCGTGGATTTGGGGATTTTTGATTTTGCAAGTTGGTGAGAAATATCTTTTGTTGTTGTGAATAATCATGAAAAAGGACAAGTTGACCACTCGCAGGCGCGTGTGCAGGTGACAGGACGTTTTTGACGGCTGTTACTGTACCCGACTGTACAACTTTTTCCCTTTTTCGAATTTCCAGTGTGACGTGGTGATCTGTTATTGAACGGTTTTTTCTCTCTATACTGTTCGCATCCCATCGCATTAATTGCGGTGGGTATAAATAGAGGGAGCTAACTTCTTTTTGAAGTTTTATCGCCTTTGATTTCTAAATACAAACTTGCTTTCTTTCTTCGATCTATCATTCAACCTTTCTGGAGATAGCCTGCTATTCTACCAAGAATTTGCAATGGCGACTGCTCAATCTGAAGTTGATGAGATAGAAGTTTGCTGGGACCATGAGGAATATCAAAAGCTGATTACAACTTATGGCATTCCACCGGAGTGGAAATCGGAATTCCCATCTGCCGGTTCGATTGCCAGTTTCCCACCTCCCGGGAAGATGGCTTTGTACGCCGATTATTTTGACCGTAGAAACTTTCGCCTTCCTGTCACAAAGTTTTTCAACTTGTGGTCAAGGCGTTTGGGATTCATTTATCTCAACTTCACCCACGCGCCATCATGCGAATTCGTCACTTCGAATTCATGTGTATGGCGCACGAAATAGTGCCCTGGCTGGACCGGTTCGTTGTGTTTTACAAGATGGCCAACCGAAATGGGTGGTTCACTTGCCACAGCTTGCCCGATATAGTTATCGGCAGTGTTACCGAAGAGACTTCCAAGGATTGGAAGAAAATTTTTTTTGGATCTCTGAAGATGTGGTGCCAGAGACCATGATCTGTCGTGCTCCTAACGACGCTCTTACCGAAATTACTCCGGCCGCCCATGAGAAGCGCGACTGGTTCCATAAGCTGACCGCGTCACCGACTCCAATGCGGGCGCTTCCGGAAGAGGCCCTTGTATGGGCGGGCATGAGCAGTTTGTGGTCTTCTCCTTTTATGGAACCTGTGTTTATTGAGCTAGATGGCCATAAGTCTCACTGCTTTTGCTTTCCTGTCTTTCTTGTATTTTGAAATTTTATTGGTGACGTTCTTGGTTTGTTTTCAGGTTTTGGATCGATGTTGAACGCCCTGGATGATGACAAGGGTTGCGTGAGTAAGACTATCCGCGACGCAAAGGATACGCCTATCCTTGAGAAGACTGCTAAGTATTTCCTTTTTCCAATCAAAGTGGGTACCGAACCAGTTGTCTCGGAGGCTATCTTCGAAACAGGTGTCTCTCATTTGTTGGCAGAGCTTTACCGGAAGAGATCTCTCCGTGCATCCCAGGCAGGTGACGCAGGTACCAGTGCTGCGGATGCCGTAAAGGTGCCAAAAACCAAGAAACGCCGGACGCATCGTTCGAAGAAACCTTTACCGCCTAACCTTGCGGAACGTCTAGGGACGGTATCTGGTAAGTTTTTACTTATTACGTTTTGTTGTTCTTTAAGAATGAGATCTAACTATGACATTCTTATGTAGATCCATCTATTGTTGATCGTCCAGTGGCTGGTAGGCTATTGACGCCGATGCCAACTGCTGAAAAACAACTGTCACCTCCTCCGGAAAAGGAGTCAGATAGATCCGTTACCCCTCCTGTTGAAACAATTGTGGAGGGGTCTATTGTTCAGTCAGGGACTTCCGGATCTCTGGATCATTTATTCCGGGATGTTGACGCCACCGGTTTTCAACAAGAGAACCCGGATGTTGCTGCTGGAAGCTTCGGGGTTAATGAACCTTCGATGCAATATCCTCCTCAATCCAGTCCTCAATTCAATCCTATTTCCTCGCCTTTTGCGTCGGGCGGGGGATATGATTTCTTTCTTGGACCATCTGTCCATGAGGCTGAAGGGGGTTCCTCGCAAGGTGGGCCTCAACAGTCTTCCTCCACTTCTGTTCGTCTTGGGACTTCCAGTTCCCAGTATTTTGAGAACTTTCAGTTGGGGGGAGACTAGGATTTGTTTGTCCCGTCTTGGGACATTGTTAACGGGTCGCGGGTTTCTAATCCCAGGACCTGTATGAGTTTTGTTGAGCACTGTATGCCGCCTGCCGAAATGGCATATCAAAGAACTCGTTCCCACCAGGAACTACACACTGATCTGGCTATTTCATTGACTAACAGCTTAGCCTGTAGTCAGGAAATCTTGCGGGAATGGCGGACGATGGGCGGGAAGCTTGGTGTGGCTTCCAAGGCCGTGAAGGCTGCGGAGAAGGAAATCGAGGAACACCGTAAGGCAGCGAATGCAGCTAGGTGGAAACACTATGATGCCGAAGCTGCACTCAAAAAAGAAAAAAGAGCGAAACGCTGATGCTGCTAAGCGGTGGAAAGATGCCTGTGAAAGGTCCAATGACACCCTTGAAGCTTCCCGAGCTGAAACTCAGAGGAAAAAGGACGAGTTGGCGAAGGCCCAAGATGAAGTGTCTCAACAAAACGCCTGGATCCAAGAGCTCGAGGAAGCTTTAAGACTTCAAGGGAACAGTCTGAGATGAAAGACAAGACTATTGTCGAAATGAAATCCGCATACGACCCCCTTTTGCAATCTTAGACTGAAGTTGGAGACCGCGCCTCCACTGAATTGCAAGAACTTCGTGGCAGGACGGAGCGCGCTGAGCGAGAGAGGCGGTACTTCCTTAACCGTGGTCTTGACTCGGTAATTTTCTTTTGCATACTGCTTAACCTTTGTCTACTTTCTTCTATGATGTTTAATGAACTTCGTTTATAGGTCATCCGTCATGTTAAGAGAAGTACAGAGCTTACTGATTGCTTTGTGAACTTGACGACTGCTTCTGAAGGGGTTGGTCGGGTGAAGGGCTTCAATGAAGGATTGGCATTTGCCCAATCCGGGCAACCTATCGAGAGCCATCCGCTTCATGGCCTAGACGCGAAACAAGAGTTAGACATGCGGGTTCAAGAGTATGATGACCTTGTTTTTCCGCTGCAGAATATGCTTCCGGAGTTTGCCTTGTCCGAAGATGGCGTGAAGCATCTGCGAGTTTATATAGATGATGAATCAGAGGATGATGAATCCGATGATGACAAGTCTGAGGATGCTTCCCCAAACGTTCCGGAAGACACTTCGGCCCCTACTCCATAGGATAAATGTAGGGACTAGAACTGGTTCTTGTAATCTCTTTTCATGTTTTTGTAACTATCATTTTGGATATTAATGAAAAGAACTTTATGTGTCAATAATATCTTTGCAAAATATCTTTCTTTAAGTTTTAAACTTGTGTAAGTTGAGTAGATAACAATAATGACGTGGCGGAGAGAGAGTGTTTTTAGGCGGTGGCTGACAAGATGTGTGGAACATCTATTTGACAACTTGTATTGTCACACCTCGACTTTAGGGCCTAGGCGTGTGACCACAAGTTGGTACCTGTTTTGTAGATATATCAGAGCTTATGGGTTAATTTTAGCGGAAGACTTTAGGTTGAATATAATATTAATTTACATTGAAAATTTACTCGGGAATTAAATACCGAGTATTAGTTTACAAAAGATATGTTTTCATATTACAAGGATTTTATATCAAAAAAGGAGCCATCTTGTACGCGCTTCTATCTTCAATAAGACTCCAATCCTTGTTACGCTACTTATGCTTAATTACCTGCAATGGGTTGGAAAAATACCTCAGCTATATGCTGGTGAACACGTATGACTCAATAAAACATTTGAATGACAATATAATATAAATATAGTTTTCTCTACAAGCTCAGCAGAAGCATTTCTACTTCTGGTCTATGTACCACTGCCCTACACACACAATTGTTCCCGAGCCACGTAGCCCTTTCCGGGAGACTAGTTATGACCATTAGGCCGCGGCCACGTAGCCTTAGAATGATTAGGCTGAACGGTTATGTTTGGATCCAGACACATGTGTATTCGGTCTGAGTTGACTTTATTTTCTACCTTGTATTATAAAGTTTTAGAGATTGTATGATCTCATGTAGACATTGAGTGACTCGCTAAGACAAACACCCGTTCGTCTCATTGAGTATAATATGTTTGACTGATTGAAAAGGTTAACGTATTCACCTGTACCGTCGGTGTTGTAAACCTTGACTGATTGATTGATCGACTGTGAATGATATTAACCTATACATAAATAGGTTCGTATAAATGTTTTGAATGATGTTAAGCTATGATTGTAAGCTTAACCTTAAAATCGTTTATCTTTGATTGTGAATGAAAACACTTAGTTTTATGTGACGTTTGATATAGCATGCTTTGGCCTAATAGGTTCTATCACGTTGGTAAGTTTATCCAGGTAAGTAAACGCGTCCCTCGGTTGATTGGGATTTATGCAAATTACTTTTCCTTAGGCAAGAAACTTATTACTAGTGATATCCCCCTTCCAGTTACTACATGCCCGTCAAAATATATCTTTCGTTTAACATTACTTCATCATGAAGTAACGTTTATGAAAACATGATTGTGAATGAATGTTTGTAAAATACGATCAAGGTTAAAGGCCATAGCCTTGATTGATAGTCTAAGCTATATTTCAAATAACTTAAACATAAATCCTACCTCAACTCGGATACTTAGATTGCTGATACGAAAAGGCAGGATCTTGATCTACTCGCTTATGTGATTGTTTCTTGAATATAACTTCGTTTCTTGCACGAATATCGAGAAAACAGCATGTCGGCTCGCTACAGCAACGGGGCATGTTTTCCAAGGCTATATGTGTGTAAAGGAAGGTGTTTTTGGGATGATTTAAGCTCATACCCATCACCCCCCTTTTATAGCCAATCTTGGACCCCGTCGCGTACCGCGCCCTGTCCTTTGGGACTGGTCGCGTACCGCGACGCCGCAAAAATACACCGCCTTATGCGGTGGTGTCACGTGTGGACACGTGTCCACTGACTCAGCAACCCCATCGCGCTACGCGATGGGTTGTTTGTTACCCCGTCGCGTACCGTGATGGGAGAAGATTTTTATAATTGTCATTTTTGGTCCTTGTACTTTCAAAGTTAGTATATTTAGGCTTAAATTAAGAGGGTTAGGAACGTGGTGTTACATCCTTCCCACCTTTTGAATAATCTCGTCCTCGAGATTTATTGAAGTAGATTGGGATACTTTTTCTTCATTTCTGACTCGAGTTCCCACGTATACTCGGGTCCTCGTCTTGAATCCCATTTGACTTTCACGAGCTTGAGTCGTTTGTGTTTGAGAAACTTGATCATGCTATCTTCTATGTGAATAGGTTGTTCCACAAACTTAAGTTTCTCGTTGATCTTAACATCTTTCAATGGCATAGTAAGGGTTTCGTCGGCTAAACACTTGCGCAGATTAGATATGTGAAATACGTCGTGAATTCCTTTCATCTCATCGGGTAATTCTAGCCGATAAGCAACTGGTCCAATTCTTTCAAGTATCTTGAATGGTCCAACGAATCTTGGACTCAGTTTTCCTTTCTTCCCGAATCTTACTACACCTTTCCAAGGTGACACTTTCAATAAAACTCTATCGCCTTCTTTAAACTCTAATGGTTTGCGACGAACGTCCGCATAACTCTTTTGTCTATCTCTTGCTGCCTTTAATCGTTTTCGGATTTGTATAACTTGATCAGTGGTTCTTTGAACAATTTCAGGTCCTGACAACTGACTATCACCTATTTCTGACCAACATACAGGTGTTCTACACTTACGCCCATACAATGCTTCAAATGGTGCTGCTTGGATACTCGTATGATAGCTGTTGTTGTACGAGAATTCCATTAGCGCAAGATGAGTGTCCCAACTTCCTCTCAAGTAGATAACACAGGCACGAAGCATATCTTCCAAGGTTTGAATTGTTCGTTCACTTTGGCCATCAGTTTGGGGATGATAAGCAGTACTTAGGTTTAATCGAGTCCCCATAGCCTTTTGAAAACTTGACCAAAAATTTGAAGTGAAACGACTATCTCTATCGAATATGATGGATAGCGGCACACCATGTAAGGATACTATGTTTTCGACGTATAAGTGTGCTAACTTATCCATACTATACGTTTCTTGAATCGGAATAAAATGGACAGACTTGGTAAGTCTATCTACCATAACCCAGATTGCATCATTTTGGCGTGAAGTTTTTGGTAACTTCATGATGAAATCCATAGTTATCATATCCCATTTCCATATCGGGATTTCCGGTTGTTGTAGTAATCCTAACGGCTTTTGATGTTCAGCTTTCACTTTTGAACACCTCATGCATTTAGCTACATACAAAGCAATGTCTTTCTTCATCCCGATCCACCAATAATCATCTATTAGATTATGATACATCTTGTCACTTCCCGGATGCATCATGTACTTTGACTTGTATGCTTCTTCTAAAATCTTATCTCTTAGACTTCCGACCATTGGTACCCAAATCCTAGTACCAAGTCTAAGGATTTCGTCATTTCCTTTAATCAACTGATCGATTGAACCATTCTCCTTTTCAGCTTTAATATTTCCTTCTTCCATTGCTAATTTCCGAGCTTCTTTGATCGAATTAGCTAAATCAACTTTAAGTTCTAGTCTGAGAGCTCGAACTCTCTTTGGTTTCTCATGTTCTTTTCTACTTAAGGCGTCAGCCACAACATTTGCCTTTCCTTCATGATATATGATCTCACAGTCATAATTATTAAGTGTTTCCATTCAACGCCTTTGTCTCATATTCAACTCTTTTTGATCAACTATATGCTTCAAGCTTTTGTGATCAGTATATACAATGAATCTTACACCATACAAGTAATGTCGCCATAACTTCAACGCAAAAATTATAGCGCCTAATTCAAGATCATGCGTGGTATAATTCTTTTCATGAGCTTTCAATTGTCTCGAATCATAAGCAATCACTTTCTTTCCTTGCATCAAAACACTTCTCATTCCCGTGTGCGAAGCATCACAGTAAATGATAATGTTTTCTAGCCCTTCTGGCAAAGCCAGAATCGGTGCATTAGTTAACTTTTGTTTTAGTGTTTTGAATGATTCCTCTTGCTTTGGTCCCCATTCAAACTTAATTGCTTTTCTTGTAAGTGAAGTTAATGGGACAGATATTCGAGAGAAATCTTGAATGAATCTTCTATAGTATCCGGCTAAGCCTAGAAAACTTCGGACTTGAGTCAGTGTCTTGGGTTTCTCCCATTTGGTTATAGCCTCAATATTTGCTGGGTCTACTTGAATACCCTTCTCATTTATAACATGACCAAGAAATTATACTTCGGATAACCAAAATTCACATTTCGAGAATCTGGCGTATAATTTCTCATTCCTTAGGGTTTCAAGTATAATCTTAAGATGAACTTGATGATCATCTTTAGATTTTGAATAAACAAGGATGCCATCGATAAAAACAATAACAAACTTGTCTAAATATGGCTTGCAAATCCGATTCATCATGTCCATAAAAGCTGCCGGAGCATTAGTGAGTCCAAAAGGCATCACTGTGAACTCATAATGTCCGTATCGGGTTCTAAATGCGGTTTTAGGTATATCTTCTTCTTGTACCTTCAATTGATGATAACCCGATCTTAGGTCAATATTGGAAAAACAACTTGCTCCTTGAAGTTGATCGAACAAGTCATCGATTCTTGGTAATGGATACTTGTTCTTGATCGTGACCTTGTTTAGTTCTCGGTAGTCTATACACATCCTCATCGATCTGTCCTTCTTCTTTATGAACAAAATTGGGGCTCCCCATGGTGAAGAACTCGGTCGTATAAATCCTTTCTCTAACTATTCATCTAATTGTTTCTTTAGTTCTTTCTTTCCGTTGGTGCTAGACGATAAGGTGATTTGGCAATTGGTGATGTTCCTGGCAAGAGGTCGATCTTAAATTCTACTTCTCTATCAAGCGAGGCTCCTGGTAGCTCATTAGGAAATACATCTTGAAATTCGGACACGATTGACACTTCCTCCATCTTCTTTGGTTCGGGTTCTTTGGTTACATAGGCTATGAATGCGAGGCATCCTTTACCTATGCAATGACTTGCTTTGATTTTGGAAATGATTCTTACCTTTCCTCCTTCTTTGTCTCCGGTTATACGAATGGTTTTGTTATTGGGTGTTCGAATGTCGATGGCTCTATCGTTACATAGGATACGGGCTTGATTAAACGATAACCAGTCCATACCTAAAACTACATCAAAACCTGCCAATGTCATGGGTAACAATCGTATAGGTATGACGTGATTGGCTAAAGAAATTGTGGCATTATCTAAAGCCTCGGTTATTCTACTTACGTTACCATTAGCAGTCTCGACTTTATAATGTTTATCTATTTTAACTAAGGGCTCATTTAATAGACTACAAAATTTATAATCTATAAAGCTTTGGTTTGCACCCGAGTCAAATAAAACTCTAGCATAAACATTATTTATAGGAAACGTACCGGTGATCACGTCCGATATATCAGCTGCTGTCTGAGTGTCTAACATAAAGACACGAGCGTTTCCTTTCTTGGCATCGGTCTTGGCACCGCTGCCACTTGCACCAACCGTCATCGTTGTTGGTTTCTTCTTCGGACACTCATTACTATAATGTCCCTTCTCTCCACATACAAAACATTCCACTGTTTTTCTTGTGCAATTTGCTTCCACATGACCCGGTCTCTTACAAAAATTACATGTAACCGAGTTGTTTGGTCGAAGACATCTTCCAAAGTGTCTCCTACCACAAGTCTTGCAAATGGGGAGACTATACACAAATCCCCCTTCTCTTTTCTTCTCCGTCTTTTTCACCTTTCCACCCACACTTGTTTTTCCCTCATCTTTCTTTCTCTCATCTCGGTTCCTCAACATCCCGTCCATCAAATATCCGGCCAACTCCATGGCAGATTCCGTTGTGGACGGCATATGTGAACGGACTAAGTCACGGATTTGTATCGGCAACTCGTAAATATAGCGCATCACTTTGTTGATTTCAGGAGTAACCAAATGAGGTACGATTCTACAATACTCAAGGAACTTGGTGCTATATTCCTTGAGATTGGTCCCCACAACCTTGTGGTTCCACAGCTTGGTTTGAATCTGATCCATTTCGTTAATCGGACAGAACTTCTTCAATACCATAGCTTTAAATGTTGCCCAGTCTAGATTGTATAAATTTTCTCTACCCTTTATTCCAATCAGGGTATTCCACCACTCTAATGCCCCCCCCCCTTTGAACATCTGGGAGGTATATTGCACCTTCTCGCTTTCCGTACACTTGCTTATTAGTACAATCGATTCCATTTCCTCCAACCATCGGAGGGTATGAATCACTCAATTATCCCCGTGTAATTCTTTGGGGTTATAGACTTTAAACACATTGAAATCACAACCCTCATGTATTTTAAGTTTCTTTGTCTTTTCATGGAGGTTGTTTTCAGCAGTCGAGCTTTCATCGCTCGCTTCTTTCTTTTTCGGTTCTTTCTCTTTCTTACTTTCCTTCTTTTCCGATTCCTTTTTAGATTCTTTATTTGATTCTCTTTTCGAAGTAGCAGATTCGCTCTTACTTCTACTTGTTCTCTTATTAGATTGTGAGGCAGTACGACTTTGATCATGTTTCAATATTTCATATATTGGATTCATGGCCTCTTTTATTAGATCACGGATACCAAGCACATAATTTTGTGGTATGGCTTGTATATTCTCCGCAATTGCTTTTTCTTGCATGATTTCTTCGATTGTCTTTCCTTTATTGTTTACTTGAGTTTCTTGATTACTATTTGCTTTAGACATGCTGTTACATGAATAAAACAAAATTTCAGAAAAGACACACTTTATATTACATTTATTTATCTTACAAGAAAAAGATCATAACAACTACTACATAGCTATGAGTTCTAATCCTTAATCCATTTTGTAACAAGATTTTTCATCTTGTCACACTTCTTGACAATATTTCTCCCTATTCTCTTTTTGTCCACTTTCTCGTTTCTCAACTCGTCCATCACCGAATTTGGCGGGTTCGGATATCCCGTTGGTGCGGATGCAGCTGGAAAGATATAAGCATTCTCTTGTGGATAGAGATGCGGGTTAGCAACGTATGCATGCATTTCTTCATCAGGGATGTTGTTGGTGTAAAACTCCTCGATGAGGTTTGCCTCCTCCCGAATCTCTTTTGCTTGCTGGGAGATCGACGGTATTGATCCCTTATAGGATGAAAAATAAGGATATTGATTCTCCTCATCTTCTTTCTTGGAATCCTCCTCTTCCTCGGGATCTTCCTCGGATTCATAAGGATTCTTGATTGGCGATTGAACTGATCTCTTTTTGTATGGTAAGATGACCCTCATCTTTGGCTTTCGACTTGGTTCAGCTATAGTCGGTGGGATCTGGTATTGATAACCCAATGGTGGTGATCCGAATTGCCATCTTCTTTGATCAGAGTGACAATTCATCCAACTTGATGACTCCGATTCAGTTTCTTGTTTGATTTTACTCTGCACCTCCTGTTCCTCGGAAGGATGGTATGTTGGAATGTCGGAGGGGTAATACTGGGAAACGTTGTCCTTGGTGTTGTCTGATATTTCGATTGGAAATTGTTGACTGCCTGGGAGATACACAGGTTGACTCCCGTATGGTAACACCGGATTGATTGGTTGATCACGATTGAAAAAGCTAGTGTAGTAACTATTGCTACTTTCCATATCGGATGGTTCGTGAATTATTGTCGGTACTGATCGTATGGCTACTCGGTGTCTACTACCAAAGTAGTTAATATAAGACATCTGCACTTTAGTTAGGTTAGGGATAAGAGGTTTACCAATCCTATCTTATCCCTACGGATAATAATAACAATGATAATAATGGTTAAAGCCTAGGTACTAATGTTTAATACCTATTCGCTAAAACCGATGGCTCTGATACCAACTTGTCACACCCCGACTTTAGGGCCTAGGCGTGTGACCACAAGTTGGTACCTGTTTTGTAAATATATCAGAGTTTATGGGTTAATTTTAGTGGAAGACTTTAGGTTGAATATAATATTAATTTACATTGAAAATTTACTCGGGAATTAAATACCGAGTATTAGTTTACAAAAGATATGTTTTCATATTACAAGGATTTTATATCAAAAACGGAGCCATCTTGTACGCGCTTCTATCTTCAATAAGACTCCAATCCTTGTTACGCTACTTATGCTTAATTACCTGCAATGGGTTGGAAAAATACGTCAGCTATATGCCGGTGAACACGTATGACTCAATAAAACATTTGAATGACAATATAATACAAATATAGTTTTCTCTACAAGCTCAGCAGAAGCATTTCTACTTCTGGTCTATGTACCACTGCCCTACAGACACAATTGTTCCCGAGCCACGTAGCCCTTTCCAGGAGACTAGTTATGACCATTAGCCCGCAGCTAAGTAGCCTTAGAATGATTAGGCTGAATGGTTATGTTTGGATCCAGACACATGTGTATTCGGTCTGAGTTGACTTTATTTTCTACCTTGTATTATAAAGTTTTAGAGATTGTATGATCTCATGTAGACATTGATTGACTCGCTAAGACAAACACCCGTTCGTCTCATTGAGTATAATATGTTTGATTGATTGAAAAGGTTAACGTATTCACCTGTACCGTCGGTGTTGTAAACCTTGACTGATTGATTGATCGATTGTGAATGATATTAACCTATACATAAATAGGTTCGTATAAATGTTTTGAATGATGTTAAGCTATGATTGTAAGCTTAACCTTGAAATCGTTTATCTTTGATTGTGAATGAAAACACTTAGTTTTATGTGACGTTTGATATAGCATGCTTTGGCCTAATAGGTTCTATCACGTTGGTAAGTTTATCCAGGTAAGTAAACGCGTCCCTCGGTTGATTGGGATTTATGCAAATTACTTTACCTTAGGCAAGAAACTTATTACTAGTGATATCCCCCTTCCAGTTACTACATGCCCGTCAAAATATATCTTTCGTTTAACATTACTTCATCATGAAGTAACGTTTATGAAAACATGATTGTGAATGAATGTTTGTAAAATACGATCAAGGTTAAAGGCCATAGTGTTGGTACATGATGTCAGTAGTTCAGTGTCTAGTGTCTGTAATCGAGTTAGTTAGATTTGTATTTGGATGTAAGCGAAGTTCTCACAAGTTCGCTGATATAGGCGAACTTGTGGAACAAGCGAAGTTAGGGACAACTTCGCCTAAACATGCTAGGCGAAGTTGTCGTGTTATATAAACTGCTAGGTTACGGCTAGAACATGAGACGAGTTAGAGTTTTAGATTACGAGTTATTCAGTTTGTGTAATCGGTGATCAGTGAATCACGTGTTTCCAGTTGCAATACAACGTGTCTTTGTTTATTGTAACGTGTGTTTAATCGTGTTAACGTGTATCGTCTTCTACGCTCGTAACGTCTTACGTAGGGATTCCGCACCTACGTAGAACGAGATATTCCGTGTAGATCCGGCTGGGAACCTACAATTGGTATCAGAGCTTTTGCTCGTGATTGTGTGGTTCGGGATTGTCACGCGGGTGTAGAAATCGTTCCGTTCGACTATTCGCGGGACGAGTTTACCGAATTTTTGTGTCCTACTCACCTCCCACCATCATAAACAACCCATTACACCTTCGCATACCTCGCAAAACGTCAAAATCAAACCTGCAATATCATCGTGTTCATCAGGCGAAGTTGCCGCTACTGTTTGTAGGGTTTAGGCGAAGATATAAGGTTAAGCGAAGTTATCCACAACTTTGCCTACCTCACAAGTTCGCTTAACTTAAGCGAAGTTATCCACAACTTCGCCAAATCAGGCGAATTTAAAAAGAAGAGCGAAGTTAAGAATTCAAGCGAAGTTAAGACTTAAGCGAAGTTATCCACAACTTCTCCTACAGTACTGTTAAGTATAAAATTTTTATTTTTCGGGTTTCTTTGTGATTTCGTTATGTAAAAGATGACTTCAATAAATATTACGGAACTGGTGAAGATGGAAGTGGAAGCGGGTTCAGCTACTAAGGCACCGAAGATGCTAAAGGGTACCGATTTTGTGGCTTGGAAAGATCGGTTTGAGCAGTATGTTAAATACCAAGATGCTAAGATGTGGGTGTGCATTCAAGATTGATACATTCCACCAACTGCTCTGTATGAGGGTCGTGAACAGATTAAGAAATACAACAAAATGGAAGAGGAAGAAAAGAAAATGTATGAAGCTGAAAGCAAAGCTCATGCAGCGATAACAATGGCTTTTCCACAAGAGATTCTTCACACCTTCAGGAAGTATAAATCCGCCAGAGAGCTTTGGGAAGCACTTGAAAACCGATTTGAAGGTAATGTGGGGATTCGTGCATCCAAGATTAAACTACTCAAAAACCAATTCTCGGTGTTCAAGTATTTGAAGAATGAATCACTTCATGATATCATCACGAGATATTATCACCTGATGACCGAACTCAGCAATTATTCCATTGCTTACAAAGAAGAGGAGATCGTGGAAAAACTCCTTGATGCTCTCCCACCGAAATGGGAGATGTACACTGTCTTGATGAGAGAAGACAAAGAGTTTGCCGACTATGACTTCGAAACAGCAGTCAACAAACTACGAACTTTTGAACTTAACATGGTTCGAAAAGAGACACCAACTGATCAGGTTCAGGATCCGGGAATGTATGGTGCAAAAGTTAACTCAAGTTCAAGTTCGAAGTCTGAATCGTCTGCTTACTACTCAAAGGGAGACTCGGGCGCTAACTCAACACATGAATGTCATGTAACTCTCAACATGGATGGTGATGTGTGTTTTGTAGCTGGAGGTACAAATGCTTCTAAACCTCAAGCAACCAAGGGTAGTTTCTCTTCAAGTGTTCCGAACAACAACTACTCTCAGATGCCCATGAGTGTTAAATCTGCTGAACAGCAGTTTGCTCTCTATGCATCTTTCATTGCTTCGTATGAAAATTACATTAAGGGTAAGATTGTTGACCCTGCAACTCTAGACGAAGACTATGATCAGATCGATGCTAATGATCTGGAGGAGATGGATCTGCAGTGGTAGATGGCGATGATAGTGAGAAGAGTTAAGAGGTTTATGAAGAAGACAGGTAGAAAGTTTGTTGGTGAAAGACCAGGTTTTGATAAGTCAAAGGTTCGGTGTTACAACTGTCAACAGAATGGACACTTTGCTAAAGAGTGCACAAATGAACGTGTAGAACGCAGTCAAAACAGGTCTACACAACAGAGTGGGGGTGGTAATGAGAATAGGGCCATGATATCCAGACAGAACGGGGAGTACAACTGGAATCTGCGTGTGGAGGAAGTGTTCGAACAGGCCAATTTGGTGACCATCAAAACTGCAGGAAGTGAGAAAGTGACTGGAGAAAATCAAGCTTACATGGCAGAAGTGACAGACCAGCTCTCCGAGGTACGTACTAAACTCCCTTGTACGAAATGTGAAAATCTGTCTGAACAATTGAAAACAATAACTGATCAGTTTGTTAGTTTGGATGCTCAATTTAAAACATTAAAGGAAGATCATCATTACACTAAAGCTAGAGAAAATAGTTACAAGGTAAAAATAAAAGCTAGTGAGAAAGATATCAGAAGTCTTAAAGCCAGTCTAGTTGAAAAAATACAAGTAATTGATCTTAGCTATGAAGTGTTAGAAGAGAAAACCAAACTAATAGCTGAAAGGGATAAACAGATAGCTGATCACCAGGTGAAAGTGGTGGAACTTAACAGAAAGCTTGAGCAATTTAGAAATTCCTCTGCTATACTTGATCACCTTGTAAGTGATCAACGTTCCCCAGTTAAAAGGGGAGGAATTGGATATAATGAAGTTCCACCACCTTATAATCATAACTACACTTATGATCCTAGTAATCAGAAATCCGTTGATGTTGAAATTTGCCAGACAGTTCCGGTTAAGGTTACGAATAAAGATCCAGAAGTTAGTAAAGGCGAAATGAGTAAGCCTGTTTCTAATGTTAAGATTTCTGTTCCTAGTCCTGTCTCATCAAATTTGGACAAGTCATCCGAGTCGAGTGAGACAAAAGAAGAGGCAGTGTTACCACAACGTGGAGAGGAACATAAACCAACTGAAAAGAATTCTCCACTAAACCCGTATGTCCCACCATATGTTAGACGAACGGGCGGTAATGCAGCCTCAACATCTAAAACAACTATTGATACGAAAGTTGAACACAGGAGTTGTTTCAGATGCAATCAAATAGGACACCTGGTTGCTGATTGCCCTCTGAAGCAGAGATTCAGAGGTATGAGGCCTTCAAAAACTGAGAATAGAACTAACAGTAATCACTATAATGGTAAAAATGAAAACTCATCAAAGTTCAGACATTGGACTAATCCCGGTTTTCAAAGAAATCGATCTCAGTTTTTCCCTGTTAACAACCAAACCATTAGTAATAATTCATTTAATTCACGAAGGTTTGGATGGCCTCATAGTCAATCTACAAGAAGGTATCCTTTTAGGACTTAAAGATATCAATTCTAATACTAACTTTGGACAGCCAAAGTACGGGATGTATCGACCCAAGACCAATAGGTCTTGGGTCCCCAGATTTTAATCCTCTGCTTTAATCGTGCAGGAACAGTTGAACAGGGCTGCAAACAATCTATGGGTTGTGGATAGCGGCTGTTCCCGGCACATGACGGGTAACAAGAACTTGTTACACGAATGGAAACCTGTTCAGGGAGGAAGAGTGAGTTTTGCTGGAGATAGTGGTGGAAGGATTACTGGAATTGGGACGGTGACTAATGGTAAAATGACGTTAGAGAAAGTGAATTTCGTTGAAGAACTGAAGCATAATCTGCTGAGTGTATCGCAGATCTGTGACAAAGATTACACTGTGCACTTTACCAAGAATGAAGCGATCGTACTGTATCCTGGTTTCAAGATACCAGAGGATTGGATAGTAATGAAGACTCCAAGGGAAAAGAATACGTATGTTATGGACATGAGGTCGACTGAGATGGCAACAGAAGAATCGTGTCTTCTGTCAAAAGCAACTGAATCGGAGTCCGAGTTATGGCATCGAAGAATGGGGCATATTCATCTTCGGAAAATGAACTACATTGTCAAGAATGGGCTGGTGCTGGGTGTTCCCTTGAAAAATTTCAACTTTGAAGACCAATACTTATCGTGCAAAAAGGAAAAGCAACACAAGAAATCCCATCACACCAAGAAGGTTAATTCAATAGTCAGTACCCTAGACCTACTTCACATGGATCTCTTCGGTCCCGTGAATGTAAAAAGCCTAGGTGGAACATCATACTGTTTGGTGATCACTGATGATTTCTCTCGATATTCTTGGGTATATTTCCTGAAGACAAAGGATGAAACGGTTCAGATGGTACTAAATTTGATTACCAAGGTTGAGAATATTATAGGGAAAAAGGTTAAATACATCAGGAGTGACAATGGGAAAGAGTTCAAAAACTATCAGATGGAGATCTTCTGCTTACAGAAAGGGATAGACCACCAGTACAGCGTCCCGTATACTCCGCAAAAAAATGGGGTGGCTGAGAGGAAGAACAGAACGTTAATTGAAGGAGCCAGAACCATGCTGGCTGATTCGAAACTTCCTGTGGTGTTCTGGGCTGAAGCTGTTGCAACAGCCTGTTATATCCGTAATAGAGTGTTAACTGTTAAAAGATTGAATAAAACATGTTATGAACTTATGCATGGGAGAAAACCTAACTTGAGTGATCTCGAACCATTCGGGTCCCCGTGTTCGATATTAAAGACGAACTCAAAATTTGGTGAAGTAGCCGACGAAGAAGTTGATGAGAGAATAGCTACGAAGATGCTTTACGATGAGGAAGACAATTTTGTGCAAAGACCGCTGTACGATGAATGTCAACCTTTCTCGTCAAATGCTGTCGATACCCCTGCTGCCTCTACTGGAGAGGAATTCTTCAATCCGTTTCACTCTCAACAACAATCACCCATTGATGAGCTACCTTCGAACCTGGAAGACAATCTGCAAGTCAGTTCAGTTCCGACTACGAGAGTTCACAAAAATCACCCTTTGGAGAACGTGATAGGTGATCTGTCCGACGGTGTACAAACAAGACAAAGCTTGAATGAGCACACCTGTGTTTACACAAGCATTAAAGATACAGGCATCATTAACGAATGCTTGTACACCTGCTTCATCAGCCAGATTGAACCAAAGAACTATCAAATGGCTCTCAAGGACAGCTCGTGGGTTGAAGCCATGCAAGAAGAGTTAGCCCAGTTCAAGAAGATAGAGGTATGGAATTTGGTTGCAAAACCGAAAAATGTGCATGCGATTGGCATAAAATGGGTTTTCAAATGCAAGAGAGATGAAAAAGGGATAATTATCATGAACAAGGCGAGGCTGGTTGTAAAGGGTTTTAATCAGCAAGAGGGGATCGACTACAATGAAGTGTTTGCTCCTGTGGCGAGATTAGAAGCGATTCGATTCTTTTTGGCATTTGCTGCACACAAGGAGATGAAGGTGCTCCAGTTAGACGTGAAGAGTGCGTTCCTTAACGGCAAAGTCGATGAGGTAGTGTACGTTGAGCAACCTCCGGGTTTTACTGACCCAGACTTTCCTGATCACGTGTACAAGCTAAGTAAAGCGCTATATGGGCTACATCAGGCCCCTCGTGCCTGGTACTCAACTTTATCCGATTACTTGCTTGAGAATGAATTTGAAAGGGGAAGGATAGATAGTACACTGTTCGTTAAGAGAAATGGAAGAGACTTTCTTCTGGTTCAAGTCTACGTGGACGACATCATCTTCGCTGCATCAAAAGTCGCCATGTGTCAGGAGTTTGAAGCCATCATGAAACAGAGGTTTGAAATGAATGCTATGGGTGAACTAACTTTCTTTTTAGGACTGCAGGTTGATCAGAAGAAAGATGGGATGTTCATTCATCAGACTAAGTATGTCCATGACGTTCTCAAACGCTTCAAGATGGAGGACAACACTCCATTTGATACTCCAGTTTGCGTCAACCATAAATTGGGTGCTGATTCAGACAGTGATGCAGACGTGGACCCCACCCAATATCGGGCAATCATAGGTTCTTTAATGTACTTAACTGCTTCAAGACCTGATATTATGTTTGCAGTTTGTCTTTGTGCTCGATTTCAGGCAAACCCAAAGGAATCTCACTTGAAGGGTGTGAAGAGGATATTGCGATATCTCATAGGCAAGCCTAAGCTAGGGTTGTGGTACACGAAAGGAGGAGACTTGGAGTTAGTCGCCTACACAGATTCTGATTATGGAGGGTGCAATCAGAATCGGAAGTCAACAACAGGTGGATGTCAGTTTCTTGGAGGCAGATTAGTGTCATGGCAGTGCAAGAAGCAGACCTCAGTCGCCATTTCAACCTGTGAAGCAGAATACATGGCAGCATCGAACTGCTGCTCCCAGGTTCTTTGGATACAACAGCAATTGCGCGATTATGGTCTGAATTTCACTCATACTCCTATTTGCATTGATAACACTGCTGCTATCTCAGTAACTAACAATCCCGTAATGCATAGCAAAACTAAACACATTGACATCCGTCATCATTTACACGGGATTGTGCTGAGAAGAAATTGATTGTGCTCGAAAAGGTTGATACGTTAGATAATTTCGCTGATTTGTTTACTAAAGCGTTTGACAAAACTCGTTTTCAAAACCTTGTTGAGCTGAATGGGATGATCAATCCCGAGTAACCGTGCTTTTCGTCTTTGTTTTATAAAAAATCAAAAAAATAAAAAAAAAAACACTATCGCTTAGAATTATGTCGGTTGCCTTAGTTTGAAGGACATATCTTCGGATATGTTTGGTCCTCATTTCTACTTGTAGAATATGAGGATAGCCATTAACCAGATGACTGAAAGTGACCGGGGCGGTTTATGATGTGTTTTTATTCTTTCGCTGAAAATTAGTCGTTCATACTTAGTTAGAAGGACACATACTTGTATGTGGTCGGTCCAGCTGATCCATTGGATCTTCAGGATAGCCGTTTACCTGAAGACTTCGACTTGATCGGGGCGATAGAAGTTAAAATTTATTTGGGAGATGAAATTATTTTTCAAGTCTACTACTTCGTAAGAAGTTCCTTTACTATGTTTAACAGAAAATTGATCCAACCTTGGAAAGTGATAGATATACTAATTCTGTGTGCTTAACTAGTGAAGTTACTAGGCCTAAAAGACTTTAGAACAGTCATTGTATGTCATGGTAGCTTTTTATGGTGCGTAAAAGTAGAAGTGATACTAACTAAATCTACTCGATTTTACGTGGAAACTCCTTAAGAGTTGTGCATGTCTCCATATATATCTTTCCGAATGATAGGCAGAAAAGCGATTACCCAGTCATACACGAGCCCGTGAGTGTTCTGATTCCCGTGAAGATAGCGTGTCAAGAAACTGCAGTGATCCAGATTCAGGACTTGCAGTTGTTTACGACTCTGAAACTGTGTAAATACATAAAAAAAATACAAAAAAAAAATGTTACTGAGACATTCTAGAGCTTATAAGGTTAATACTTCTCAATCAAGATGTGAGAAAGAGAACGGGAAGAAGAGTCTAAAGATCGAAGAGTACTTACTATTTAATCAGACACTACGGGTCGAGGTCAACTCGGGGTGACTTGGGGAAAGCCAAATACGCTTTGAGAATAGATAGGAGGCATCATAATCTCTGAGGTGTTGCCCATTTAAGTTTTGAGCTTAATTGAACCTAACCCGTATCACAGAAACAATGAAAACCATTCTAAGTTATTTACCAGCTTACAACCTGTTTCTTTATGTCATAATACAGCTGAACATGGATCTGTGTGACAGTCACTTAATTAGTATGATTCATGTTCGGATCTTTTCTAAAACATGGTAGTCCCTGTCGAGACTGAAATTTTATCCCGTTTACTTTATTTTAAAATTTTTTCTACTTATGTAGTTGTATGATTTAATACCTGGTTACTTAGTCTTGATCGTATCATTTAACGCTTTAAAGGATGTTTTAAAACTTAATTGCAAATTGTTCAAATTATAGGGGTTTGTTTTGTAAAGTTTAATACCGGCGAACTTATCCATAACTTCGCCTGCAATAGGCGAAGTTATCCATAACTTCGCCTGTATAACTTTGACCCTATTTAAAGGAAATTTTAGGTCAGACTTGTTATTATTTTCAAAATCCGGCGAACTTATCTTCCTGTAACCATAAGCGAACTTATTGCATCGAATCATCTGTGTTATTTTTCCTCAGTACTAATCCGATTTCAAGGTGTGTAGTGTCGGTATAAAGTATATTCACTGTCATTGATGTAAATCAAAGGTCGTTTCGACCCGTCGGTCTTTCGAAACCTCACCACCCGATTTTCAAACCAGTTATTACGTAGTCGTAATCAACTTGATCGTCTAGATCGTCTTAAAAACATGTTTTACGAGATCCGCAATCTCCAAATTGACCGAAATCACTTCGTATCGAAAGTCTAACTGTTGCCGATTCATATTCAGGCGAACTTACAGTTTAGGCGAAGTTATTCTTAACTTCGCCTGAGGTTTAACTTCGCCTGATAATTAATTATGTAACAGTATATGAGGAGAAGTTGTGGTTAGGCGAAGTTATCATTAACTTCGCCTTGCCCTTTTTACTTAACATTTATTAGACGAAGTTCAAATTGAGGCGAAGTTGTTCCCAACTTCGCCGCACCTCTAACTTCGCCTATACAGAATACATCATAACTTCGCTCACGGTAACAGGCGAACTTGTGATTTGCTTCGACGATTCTCTAACTTAGACTGTTTGTTGCAGAAATGGCAGCTGTTGCTGGAGCAGGTGGTGCAGGTGGTGATGAAGGTGGAGACAACAACCGACAGTTTTTCTCAGGGCATAACATGTACATCACATTGGACCCGGATGCGAGTGGTGTTGATGATTTCCGCGAGATCATCACATTTCAACTTCGCTCGCGAATATTCCACGCTATTACCACAACACTGCCTATATCTTTGCCAAACATTGAAGATTTCTGGCAGACAGTGGAATATGACTGTCGAGTCGAGCCCCCGGTTATGCGTGCAACGGTCAATAATCAGATAGTTCAGTTCTCGTCTGAACAGATCAGGGTGGCGTTACAGTTTGGGGATGAAACAAGAGACGATCCTACCGACTTTGTGGCTCCATTCAGAGATGGTGCATTTCTGAGGATGGGATATTCTGGTCCTTTGGGGGATACTCAGAGACGTAAGGGGTTCTTGCTAGACCAGTGGCGCTTTCTCATGCACGTGATGATCGTGTGTATGTCGGGGAGAAAGGCTGGTACAGACGGGATGGGTGCGACCATGCAGTCGGCGATGACTGCACTGACTTACAATAAGCGTTACAGCTTTAGTCAGATGGTATTTTACGAGATAGAGCGTCAGAGAAGAGCGGTGGCGCGTGAGAGATTTCTTATGTATCCAAGATTACTACAAATGATCTTGAATCATGTTGCTCCCACGTTACCTCAGCGCCGCCCAATTAGATACGTGGAAAGTGTAAGTAAAAGGATCTTCGCTCAGTGTAGATCAACGAGTGCAAGAAGCAAGCCTGAGCTCCGTCATCGACATACTCCACTATTTGGGTACTTGATCAACCCAGAGTATGTTCCAGCTCGTGGGGACGAGTTTCGGGATCCGGCACCACAACAGGCTGGAGCACCTCAAGCTATACCTGCTGCTCCTGTTGTGTCACTGGAGGAAAATGTAGATCTTGATGCAGCGTTTGGTGGTCAAGGCTTCTTTGATATGGAATGTGTTGATCCAGAGGAAAATGTGCAAGTCTCGGTTGCACAGGTTTCTAGTGTGAATGTTACTAGGGCAGCTACGACGGTGGCTGATTCAGATTCGTCAGATGATGATGTGGCTGAAGCGAGACGAATTTTGGTAACTCAAGAACGGATTCATGGGAAGAGGAAGAGAGCCGATGATGACAGTGAGTCAGATTTTGAGGAAGATTTACATCAATTGGTTCGTAGATCAAGAAGGGAGAGGACAGGTGCAGGTTCGGGAGCTGGTGAGAGCTCAAGAGTGGTTCGTTTCACTCCACCCGCACTGTCCGGTATGACAATAGTCCCTTCATCATTGCCAGTTACAAGGCCAAGCGCCACGGATTTTCCTGTGGTGGATACCTCATCCTCATTCGGCATCCCACCCACTACATTCCAACTCTCGACTCCGGAGATTGTATCTTTGCCACCTCCAACTCTTACTCCAACGGAGGTCGTGGCAAGATTTATTGAGTCGACAGTTGTAGCTACCGCAGGGTTGTCAGTTACGATACCACATGCGGTTACGTTTACGCCTACTTCTGAGGTCCCGGTTACATTGGAAATCCCTCCTCAGTACACTCAAGATATATCACATCTGAGGTTTGATTTCGATGCAACCTTATCCGACTCGGAACGAATAGCAGCGCTTGAAAGGGTCGTGGCAGAACCATCAAGGGTAAATCTTATCCAGACCCATGCTATTCAACGCCTCGTTGCAGAGAATCAGATACAGTCGTCCTTGCTGATTGAACATGGAAAAATAATTGATGCTTTGAAACAGTTCTTGGCATCTCAGGGGGAGACGGGCTGTAAGGGTGATGAGCTGAGGACGAAGAAGCGTAATGATCGAGACGATGATCCCAATGCATCGAAAGGTGCAGGTGGAGAGTTGCCAAGAACTGAACAAGCTCTTGGGACTTCCACATCTCAGGGGGAGTCAACGAGTGCAGTTGGCGGTTCGGGTGATGATGTGGTGGTCGTGGATGCTGAAGAGGTGTATGATGATATTGTAGGTGATGAGGATGTGTTACCGGTTGATGAGATAGAGAAGATTGGGGCAGAGATTGTTATTGATAATGAGATTGAAGAGGGAGAGATTGTAGAGGAGAACATTGAGCATGAGATTCCGGAAGTTGATAAGGCAGATATGAGTCAAGTTATGGGAAGCGATGAGACGGAATGGGAGGAGCAGCCAAGATGGAAAGAAGGCTACGCTCAGTGGTTCGTAAAAACGAAGAAACCGGCGGTCCCTACTATGTTCAAGAAAAGTTACAACATCAGGGGTTATGCTGAATCGAAAAAGGGGATTATATGCTGGTTATATGATGAGCAGTTGAGGCTCTTTGTGATTAAAAGGTATGATGGGGTTCAGTACTTCAAGAGACTGTTGAGATCGTTGAATACGTTGCCTGAATGTGAAGTGAAGGACTTAGCCAGGTTGGGGTTAATAAACAGGAGTGATGATAACATGGCTAGGGTCATTGGGAAGATTGTTTGGAAGGAAAGTATAAAGGAGAAAAAGTTTGAGCTGTTGAAACCATAGAAAGGAAAACTTATTGAAGACAAAGATAGAGGGATGAGAGCAGATGGCAAGCCTTGGATGATCATGAAGTATAAGCCGATCTGGTGTTTAAAAGAAGTGCCGATGAAACAAATGCCCAAGGATGTGCTCAAAGATTTGAAGTGGTGGTATGTTGATTGTGAAACAGCTGAAGCAGTAATGGAGAATGAAGATGAACAAGAGCTGCTGAGAGTGTATGATCCAATACTTGGTGAATTTGTCTCAAGCTGATCTGCAGGTGCTGAACGAGAAAAAGATATTCTATATTCCTGCTTAGAAAGAAGAAGCGAAGAAGTATCAAAGAGTTGTTTCGGTTTGTGTAAGAGAAGGAGTTCATGCTTCAAGATGAAAGATACAAGATTGTTGAAAATTACAAGACATGTGCTTGAAGATAGAGATATGAAGCTACTGCCAAGGGGGAGTCTGTTGGTACATGATGTCAGTAGTTCAGTGTCTAGTGTCTGTAATCGAGTTAGTTGGATTTGTATTTGGATGTAAGCGAAGTTCTCACAAGTTCGCTGATATAGGCGAACTTGTGGAACAAGCGAAGTTAGGGACAACTTCGCCTAAACATGCTAGGCGAAGTTGTCGTGTTATATAAACTGCTAGGTTACGGCTAGAACATGAGACGAGTTAGAGTTTTAGTTTACGAGTTATTCAGTTTGTGTAATCGGTGATCAATGAATCACGTGTTTCCAGTTGCAATACAACGTGTCTTTGTTTATTGTAACGTGTGTTTGATCGTGTTAACGTGTATCGTCTTCTACGCTCGTAACGTCTTACGTAGGGATTCCGCACCTACGTAGAACGAGATATTCCGTGTAGATCCGGCTGGGAACCTACACATAGCCTTGATTGATAGTCTAAGCTATATTTCAAATAACTTAAACATAAATCCTACCTCAACTTGGATACTTAGATTGCTGATACGAAAAGGCATGATCTTGATCTACTCGCTTATGTGATTGTTTCTTGAATATAACTTCGTTTCTTGCACGAATATCGAGAAAACAGCACGTCGGCTCGCTACAGCAACGGGGCACGCTTTCCAATGCTATGTGTTTGTAAAGGAAGGTGTTTTTGGATGATTTGAGCTCATGCCCGTCACCCCCCTTTTATAGCCAATCCTGGACCCCGTCGCATACCGCGCCCTGTCCTTTGGGACTGGTCGCGTACCGCGACGCCGCAAAAATACACCGCCTTATGCGGTGGTGACACGTGGCCTGTCACAACGTGCCACATGTTGACACGTTGTTGGACACGTGTCCTCTGACTTAGCAACCCCATCACGCTACGCGATGGGTTGTTTGTTACCCCGTCCTTGTACTTTCAAAGTTAGTATATATAGGCTTAAATTAAAAGGGTTAGGAACGTGGTGTTACATGTATGCACTTTTTTGAATCTCCCGCATGACGTGTCAGTCATCCCCTGGTCCTCATTTTCTCTTTCTTCCGTTAGTCAGACGGTCGCGTTAATTGCGATGAGTATAAATAGGCCTTGATGTCTCCAACCATTCTTATTGCTTACATATATTTCCTTTCAATCATACCAGAGAATTCTGTTTTCTTATATCCATCTTACATACTTGACTCCGATGGCTGCGCAGAAGAAAAATCCCCCTTCCATTAATGAAGTCGGGTGTGATATTAAAGAGAAGGACTTCGAAGATGTTAAGAACATCTATGGCATTCCGTCTGACTGGGAAACCGAACACACAGCAATAGGAGAAATTGCAACTGCGCCGTCGCCGAAGAAGATGGCCTTGTATCTGGACCATTTTACCACGGGTAACTTTCGGTTACATGTGACGAAATTTGTTAGGTACGTTCTGAAAAAATACGGGCTTCATTTATCCCAAATTCACCCATTTGGGATGCTGCGAATTTGGCATTTCGAATTCTGTTGCCAGTCCCATAGTTACGAGCCATCAGTTAATATGTTTGCCATTTTCTACAAGATGACATATCGTGATGGCTTTGCTACTACCGGAAAAGGTCCAATTGGCTTTGAGTGGATCCTGAGTATCCACGGATGGAAATCCAAGTTGTTTTGGATTCGGGAAGATATCATCCCGTTTACGATGACTCGACGGAAACCGGAAGATCCACTTCCCGAGATTTCCATTATTAAGCATGAAGGTCATAAATGGTACGACACTTTGATCAAGACGCCGACACCCGTGTGTCCCATCCACGAGTGGGCGATGGTGTATTCCAAGATGAGTCGATTGTGGCCATTCCCCGCCTTGGAACCTTATTATGAGAATACCTACGGAAGTAAGTTTTCGCTTATAGTGTTCCGGGTTCTCAGTTTGCTCTTTTTAACATTCTTTGATTGCAGGTGAAGGTTCGGTCCCTTCCACTCTTATGGACAAGACGGGGGGCATGATGGTATGCCGCCCTATTGCACGGCACGACGAGCCATATTTGGAACGTTCGCGGATTAACTTCCTTTTCTCCACTATCCTCACTATGGAGCCTATTGTTTCCGAAGCAATGTACGCGCAAGGTGAGGAAGTTGTCAAAAAGTGTGAAGGTATTTCCCAACCTCGACCTATAACTGCCGCTACTTCAAGCGGAGTGATAATACTACTTTCGTCTAGCGAAGAGTCATCACTCTGCGAAGGAAGGTTATCAAGTGATGCTACTAATCCTTCTCACTCGTCTGTAGGTTTGACCCGTAAGCAAGATTCGAAGGCCACCACCGATCCGTCAATGGGTGAGGAAGGTGGTCCTCAATCCGTTGAGGGCGAACCTCCGGTTACGGAAGTAGGTGCTTCAAAAGCTGTCGGGAAACGGAAAGCCCAAGCTTCCGATGCCGCGCCCAAGAAGAAGAAAAAGAAGAAGAATAAGATTGAAGTCCCGGACCTGGGAGCTCGTCTTCGGGAGCTTTCTGCCCAAGACGTTTCTAAAGGTAAAATTTGACCCTTCATGCGTATTCTTCAATTTGTCACTCTTTGGTGAGTTAAAGAGTTTTATTTTTGGGAATGTTTCAGGTTTAAAGGATTCGGCTGCTACCAAACTCCCAACTCCACCAACCTCACCAATAAACACTGTTCAAGAGCCGATCGATTTATCGGACTCTTCTTCTACTAAGGAAAAAGAGGTTGGTGAATTTGATCAGTTCCACACATCTCCACCCCGTCATGAGCATATCTTCCGAGATCAGGGTGGGGTCAGTGTGTTTAAACACGGGGGGGCAGGCTTCCTCCTCTCGAGTAGATGAGGATACTTCCCCGCATCATCCCCGTTGGTCATTACGGCGGAACTCGGTGCTGAGCAATGCTGACGTTTGCAAGGAATACCTCCACGAAAGTCTTCCTCCTGCAGAGAAGGAACGACAACGTCGTCGCATCTGTCAAGAGCTTTTCGACTCCAATTCCTACCATGTGGCGAACGCTGTGTCTAACAAGCAGGAACTTCGTCGGGATTGGTTAGCTATGAATGATGAGTTGGAGGAAACCGAGCGGAACTTGCTTAGTGCCAAAAAAGAGGCTCTTAAGGCGTTAACTGACGCTCAAGACAGCCATCGAGCCTTGAAGGAGGCTAAAGTTTCTTTTCAGAAACAGCTGGATGAACAAGCTGAACTGATAAAGACCCTTCAAGCCGACTCAGCAGCGAAGGACAAGCGCCTGTCTGACCTGAATGCTAAGAAACGAGACCAAGCTTTGGAGTGTGCTGGTCACAAGAAGGATCTTATCCGAGCTCAGGCGGATGAGAAGTGGCTTCTATCGACAGCGATTCCCAAGGTATCAGTTTTTTTTTTTTTTTTTTGACATGATCAATTCAGATGTGTATGCTCTTACACATGTTTGTTTGACTTAACAGGTTATTACTGACATTCGGAATAGTGACGACCTTGGGAATTGCGTCGCGGTGCTCCTTCGTGCCTCCGAGCAAGCTGGCCGCCAAATGGGCTTTGAGGAAAGATATGAGTTTGGCTCAGCATCCCGGCTTCTGAAGGAGTATGTGTTGGCCGGTAAGGACACTGCCTCCATCCTTATTGAGAAAACCAAGGAGTTTGATACCTTGAAGTTTTCCCTTTCCGACCACATATCGGAGCTTGCGGACAAGGAAGATGCCATAGATCAATTGAAAGAACTATTGGATCTTGATGAGGAGGAAGACGAAGAAGCTGATACTACTGCGGAAGATGAGGATGCCGCTTCTTAAATATATGTCTTTGTTGTAACTTTTTCTTTTACTTGTAATCTCTTTTTACTATGAATAAGAAGTCTTTGCGTTCTTTCCAGTGCACTTTGTCTTATGTACTATAATATAAGTGTCTGTCCGGAACTTCGTTTTTGTCAATAAAAGATTACAACTTATCAAAATATCACGGAGTTATCTGGGCATTCTCATACATTAGGCATAAGCCTTCTTACAATAAAAGAAATCGCATCACTTGCTAGTCTATGCGGGCACGCAGGCCAAAGTAAAATAGTAGATAAAACTGCTACATATAACATTTCTTTAGCTGTGCTGCGTTCCAAGTTCGAGGGTTATCAGTCCCATCCAACTTCTCTAACTTGTAGGCACCTTTGGATAATACTTGTTTGATTTTATAGGGTCCCTCCCAAGTTGGGGCTAACTTGCCCGGAGGCTCCTGACCGGAAGCCTCGTTATCGCGGAAGACAAAATCTCCCGCATCGAATTCGCATGTCTGGACCCGCGAGTTGTAATATTTCTGAAGCTGTTGCTTGTAATTGTGTTCACGAATTAATGCTAATTCTCTTCTTTCTTCTAGTATATCAAGATTCATCCTAAGTTCGTGATCATTATCATCAATCAGTAGAACCCTTGCGGATGGAATCCCGATCTCTGCGGGGATCATGGCTTCAGCGCCATAGGTTAGGATAAAGGGTGTCTCCAAATTACTGGAGTTCTTTTGGGTGCGGAAGGCCAGAGTACATGAGGCAGTTCATCCACCCAACCCGTTCGTTTCGTCTCTAGCCTTGCCTTGATCCCTTCCTTGATAGTTCAGTTGGTCCTTTCGACCTGACCATTTGCCTGCGGATGAGCTACGAATGTGAAGGTTTGAATGACTTGAAGTTCTTTCAACCATTCCTGTAATCCTCTATCAGCAAATTGGGTCCCATTGTCACTCACCAATTCTTGTGGGAGACCAAACTGGCAAATGATGAATTCCCAAAGGAATTTTTTCACGCTTGAAGCCGTGATTGATGCAACCAGTTTGGATTCCACCCACTTGGTGAAGCAATCAATGACCACTATCAGGAACTTGACCCATCCCGGGGCTTCTGGGAAAGGTCCCATGATATCAATAGCCCATTTTTGAAACGGCAAGGCAGATGTTACTGGAATCAGTTCGTTCTTTGGACGCAGGGTGTTGGGGGCATGGCGCTGGCATGAATCACACTTTCTGATTTCTTGCACAACGTCTAAGTGCATGCCGGGCCAATAATACCCTGCGTTCATGATCTTTGCAACTGTCATTCTTGGTCCCACGTGTAGCCCGCAAATGCCTTCGTGAATTTCTCTGATCAAGTAATTTGCATCCTCTGCGTCTACACAACGTAACAACGGACCAAAAAATGACCTCCGGTATAAGATACCGTCAGTCAACTGGTAATTCAGAGCTTTGTGCTTGATCTTCCGAGCCTCAGCCTTTCCTTCTGGAAGTGCTCCGGAAGATAAGTAAGCTATAATGGGTGACATCCAAGACTCGACACCAGTTTGAATTACCAGGACTTGATTTTGTGGGACGGATGGATGGTCTAGAACTTCTACACGAATATCTTTGGCAAAATGCTCAAAATTCGTTGAAGCTAGCTTGCTAAGAGCGTCCGCCGATTTGTTCTCGCTCCTCTTAATGTGGACAATGTTGAAGGAGGAAAACTGGCGAATCAAGACCTTTGCTTGTGACAAATAAGAAGCCATGACATCGTTTTTGGCTTCGTATGTTCCATTTATTTGCCCCACAATTAGCATAAAATCCACCTGAGCCTCTAAATGTTTCACCCCAAGCTTTCTCGCTATCCGCAGTCCTGCCAGGAAGGCTTCGTATTTCGCCTCATTGTTGGTACTTTTAAAGTCCAACTTGATGGCGTACGTAAATTCATGCCCCTCAGGGTTGACTAGCCTCAAACCTGTACCTGACCCTTCGCTGCTGGAAGCTTCATCCGTGAACAATGACCAAACTTGCCCTTGTTCCGGAGGTGCTTGGGGTTGTTGTTCGATTAGGCATTCTTGCTCTTTGTACTGCGGAACTTTCGTGACGAAGTCCGCGAGTACCTGCCCCTTGATCGCTGGTCTAGGCTTATATTGGATCGAGTGTTCACCCAATTCAATAGCCCACTTTGCCAGGCGACCGGATAACTCGGGTTTACTCAACATGTTCTTGAGTTTGTACCCGGTTAATACATTGATAGGGTGACCCTGGAAATATCTGCGGAGCCGTCTGGCGGCATAAACCAGTGCCAAAACCAACTTTTCCAACATTGAATACCTTGTTTCCGGGTCCGATAGCGTTCTACTAACGTTATAGATTGGAGTTTGAACATTTTTCCTATCGGTCAGCAAAACGGCCCCTATGGCAATGTCTGAGGCAGATAAATACAGTGTCAGAGGTTCACCCGCGTATGGTGCTGTTAGAGTAGGAAGCTCCATTAAGCATTTCTTAACTTCTAAGAATGCTTTTTCAGCCTCCGGGGTCCACTTGAAATGTGACTTTTTGAGGCAATTTCTAAGTGTTGACACGAATGGATGAGACTTGGCCGCGTGATTTTCTAAGAATCGGTTTAACGCCACAAGTCCGATAGTGTTTGAACCTCCTTGAGGGAAGAGGGTGAAGGCATACCGGCTATAGCCTGGACTTTATCTGGGTTGGCTTTAATGCCCGCGCCTGTTACTATGACTCCAAGGAATTTACCCTCTTCCATGCCAAATGAACACTTAGCCGGCCGGATTCAACTTCATATTGATGCTTCTTAGTGTTTCAAAGGTCTCTTTAATATCTCTTAACATTTGATCCTCTTCAATGCTTTTGATTACCAAATCGTCCATATAAACTTCGAGATTCCGACTTATTTGACTTTTGAAAGCCTGATCCATCAGTCGTTGATATGTGGCCCCCGCGTTCTTTAATCCGAAAGGCATCATTCTGTAACAGAATGTTCCTTGGTCAGTTCGGAACGCTGTCTTGTCCTCATCGCCAGCTGCCATATGAATCTGGTGATACCCTTTGTAGGCATCGAGGAAGCACTTGAATTTAAATGGGGCCACAACATCTACTTTTAAGTCGATCTCCGGAAGCGGGTAACAATCTTTCGGACATGCCTTGTTCAAGTCTTTATAATCTATACACATCCTCCATGTTCCGTTTCTTTTTGGGAGAATCACTGGGTTGGCCACCCATGTTTGGTACTTGATTTATCGTATGATCCAAGCATGAAGAAGGTCTTGTACTTGCTCATTCATAGCCTTCATTTGTTCTGGACCCATCTTTCGTCTCTTTTGCACAATTGGGGTGATTAACGGATTCACCCTTAACTTGTGTTTCGAAATACTCCGCGGGACACCGGTCATGTCCGCGGGTTGCCAGGCAAAAATGTCAATGTTCTTGGTCAATAATTGCCTTAAGATTTTGATTTTTGATAAACAATGTATACCAATTAATACAACAAATGTAGTGAACAAGGAAGTTTTTTTCTTATTTATATCATATTTGTGTAACACTAGCTATGTAATTTTTACAATTTCAATGTAAATTGTAGTTGTATTAACAATATATGATCATTTTTTGACTTTGTTTTACTTAATGGCTAGAGTTTAAAATTTTCATTAATTATCCGTGTAATACACGGGCCTCAAACTAGTATAAATATACATGTATATCACACACACACACACTCAAATATAATAATAATAATAATAATAATAATAATAATAATAATAATAATAATAATAATAATAATAATAATAATAATAATAATAAACTCAACTCACAAGAAGGCAAGAAACAGTCCTCGCCCCACCCCGGTCGCCCATTTTGTCGTTGGGAGGGGGGGTGTTCTCGCCCCCTGTCACCCCTTGTCTTCATTCTTTGCCGCCCAGTACATATAGCTTTATTCCCTTACTATGAAAAAGATACACGAAATACCCTAATTCAAAGACAAGTGTATTATACACATGTTTGTGTCACTTAGTTCTATGCCCCTTACCTCCAAAGTACAAAACATTTGATTTATTAATTAATTACCGTTTACAAAATATTAGAAAGAACTCCATAATTTTCATAATTGTTTATACTAATCTTACTTAAAAATAAAAAGTAATAATAATTCAAAACTCATGCCTATTTCCCATTTCCATTCCATATGGTTTGGTGTTAAAAGGAATATGCTTTCCCAAAAGTCAACTTCCAAAACCCTCCATTTGCCTATAAATAACCTCAAATACATCTTGTATAAGCACACCTACAGTAAATCTTTCTTAGCTTATCATCTTCTCTTTAGTTTACCTTTCTACATTATCAAGAAACCACAATGGCTTCCTCAGCCACCATCCCAGAGCATGAAGAAGTCATCTCCATCCCAACCATCACCACCGCGCCCCACCCGACCTTCGCGCTACCTGTCGATTCCGAAAACAAAGCCACAAAAATGAAGATCTTCTCCGTAGCACAACCACACATGAGAGCCTTCCATCTCTCATGGCTCTCATTTTGCACTTGTGTCATTTCCACCTTCGCGGCCGCCCCGCTCGTTCCCATTATTCGGGACAACCTCAACCTCACCCGCTCCGACATCTCCAACGCGGGAATCGCCTCCGTATCTGGTAGCATTCTCTCGCGGCTCGTCATGGGGGTACTATGTGACCTCATTGGCCCGAGATATGGTTGCTCGGTGATTAACTTGTTGGCGGCTCCCGTGGTTTTCAGTGTTTCCTTTGTGGCGGATGCTGGCGGCTATGTGGCTGTCCGGTTCATGATCGGGTTCTCGTTGGCCACATTCGTGTCGTGTCAGTATTGGACAAGTGTTATGTTTAATGGGAAGATTATAGGCGTGGTAAACGGGTAATGATGTCCTCAATAGACTCATTATTTCGCCTTGTAACATCTAGTATTTCTGAAGGGTCACGAGTATGTTTCTTTGTTGACTAAAATGCTGAGAAAATTTTGCTACAGAGTCTTTCCAACTTGTAATCTTTCCGCACGGCAATTTCTCGAACCACTCCCGTGCTGCCCCGGTGAATGTTAGTGCGGACATGTGACACCAATATGGTAGAGTCCAACCACTGACTCCTCCAACTTCTTCAAACCTTAACAGATGATCACTAGGATCAGTCATTCCATTATATGTTCCAACTGATGTTGGAATCTTTGCATTAATCGGGAATGGAGATGTCGCGATACTCGGAATGAATTTTGTTTTTTCTGCGAAGGACTCCGGGCGATATGGTTTGGAAAAATCGTATTCAGCATTGCTATGATACTCCGCATGGCGGACAACTGGGCGCGGATAGCTAGCCCCTCTGTACGAAGGAAGACGACTATCCCCGTATTAAAACTACCTTCTGGGCAATAAGTTGAGTCGTACCCGTCCAGTTCGTCCTCATAGGATGATACCCGCATATATATGTGGGGACGAGGATGTAACCTCCGGGTCTCACTCATGTTCCGCTCCAGTGGCTGACTATACTGAATGTGACTTCCCCTTCTGGGAGGAGAAATAGATCTCCTGGGAGGCTCATCATATGTCAGGGTACGGCCATGGAACTGCTCATTCCCGACCCGACGTTCATACTCTGCTTTCAGACTATTTTGTTAAACACGAAGCCACTCGTCCGGAGACAAAGTTCTTCGGTTCTGAAATCATGACGGTGAGCTCTTCATAGATTAGAATCACCGGAATCTTCTTCCAAACCTAACCCCGATTGGGTTCGGTGGACTTCTCTTGCAATTCGTTCTAAATTCCTCAAGTTAGAACCTCCTGGGGCTGTGACGTGCCCCAAGTCAGTAGTTGGTGTAACAACATTTCCGGTGTCTACCGGAGTGACACCTTCTTGTTGAGCAAACAACCCCCGAGCCGTCGAACCACCCAAGGAAAGATTCCTCGGTTGACGGTGTCGGCTCTTGCGGCAGGGGTCGAAATTCGAGCAAACACAGATGTTGCTCCTTCACGTGTTTCAAGGTTGGGATCACGTGGAGGTTGTGCTTGATTCTCTGTCGGCCCTTTAGGTAACTGACTCATATCGTAAAGAGAATGGAAAATTTTTTTAGCTGTTCTAACAAAAGCACGGATGGTGCCAATGAAGAAACACGGATCCACTCCCCACTAATGGGTCATAGATCCGATGAGTTCACAGGGTAAGATACGGTTATTGCCAATATGATATGAATACAATTCCCAAAGTCCAGTGACGTGAATCCTGCAAAACAGAACACCGTGAGCTCGTTACGGGAAGGACAAGGTGGGGGGGTCTTCCTGTAACCACCCTCCAGCGTGAGAATAAGTACCGTTCTGAAAAGGAGATAAAATACTTAAGTAAATTGAGAGAATACAGTGGGAGTGAATGAATACCTCATGATGATTGAGTGGGTATTTATAGCCGAAGAGTAGGGGAAGGTGATTGGGCCAGCTTTCCCGTTGGAAGATGCTCTTATAACCGTCTGGACACGTGTCCTTATATTAATGGTTTAGCTCATACGTTGCATGTGCATGTATAACAACCTGGACACGTGTCTTCTTACGATAGGGCGATTAACAACCCTGGCCATGTGCATGGTTATAACGGCCTGGACAGGTGTCCTTCCGTGATTGGCTAGTTTATCATGTATTACTTAGGAGAGCAACTTGGTAAATCTTCTAGAGTGTTATCACACACTAACAGCTGTCTCAGGGCATTACCTCGTAGCTGTTTACGCAGACGGGCTTTCTGTCCTGTGGACAACTTTTGAGGGTGCCAGGATGCTTCCGCATACCTTGTGAGGGTGTTTCTTCCGCCCATGGTTATGCGGATGACTTGGATGCCCCGCGTGTGCCTTATGAGGGACTTCTGGTTAACCCGCGGGTGTTACTTAAGGGTATTTGGGTCTTTTTGGTACCATACCTCTATCACTTAAGGGTATTTGGTTTCTAAACAAAATGATAATCAATATCATTTGTGAGATACTGATTTCAATTTATATATAGAAAGATGGTACTATGGTTGTCACAACAGAGCGTAGGTTGATCTCATTACTAAACGAAATATTACTATTGACATAAAGTTAATGATAGATTCCGAGAGAACTCCCAAAGAATAATTAAAAATGATAATCAATATCGTTTGTGAGATACTAATTTCAACTTAGAAAGATGATACTATGGTTGTCGCAACAGAGCGTAGGTTGATCTCATTACTAAACGAATATTACTATTGACATAAAGTTAATGATAGATTATGAGAGAACTCCCAAAGAATAATTAAAATATTTTTAAAATAATTGTCTCATTTCAAAAGTTCATGACCTTGATAGAAAAGCATAATTGATGATGATGATTCACTCAATAATCCTTCGGTGCTATGAGATTGGATTTATGATAAGACTTCACAACTATTTTTTTAGGCGAATGTTGATGTGGGCCCAGGTTTTCATTCCGTTGGTAATACTTCGCAATAGTGTTCGTAATTGTGGTTAGGAATTCTGATGAGATTCCAACCCAAGCTTTTGATGGCCATTGAACGTGGAACTACTCCCTACGAACTTTCCACCAAATATCTGCCAGTTAAATCATTTACAAATACTAGAGTGGTTCATCCGTCAATTGCAACCAAAGATCAATCAAACTAAAAGTAATACTGTTTGCTCTTTTTCGTAATCGTCTTCTTCCCCGGCCAAACACCGTTATTTTATTATCCAGTGTTTTGTTTCGTGGTGATTGAAATGTTAGAATCAATGGTCTCGAAATTAAAATATTGCATATTCATTTAAATAGGGTGCATCACCTTAGAAACCGAAGATGAATTGTTTAGGTGGTGATGTATTATCAAATTATAAATAGTATAGACAATTACAGACTAACGGCAGATAGACGGGCAACAAGCTGCGCCGCTACCCCCTTTTGAACAGCAAACCCTACCCTACTAAACACAACGTTCCCTTTAGCATGAGCAGAGTTACTGCTGACCACCATCTGAACCCGCTTAAGGAACCGAACCGCGTCAGAGCCGAGAGCGCCAAAGGTGTCAAAAGCAAACGGTACGAACACGTGCTGATTCTCAAGGCAAGCTTTCTCGTGCTTAGCTACTTTACCCGCCTCGACCTTGTTTATCGCATGACCCACCACAAACCCGTGGTCCCGTAGCCCAACGAGGGGGGACACACCTGTCAAATCAACGCACGCGTGCTTACCTCATTCCCATCAAAAAACAAGAATGTCAGCGGGTCGTAGGGTTGATCTCCCATCTAAAGGGTCGGTCAAGAAGTTCACCGGGGCTTTCTTTTTTGCCGAGATCCCGGCCCGCTTAAGGACGTCGTAAAGCACATCTCGAACTAGATCATGTCGATATTTAAAGCCCGGTAATTCTTTGCAATGGACTGCACGCTCCCCAAAAGAATCCAAACAAGCCTTCCGACATACGGGACACGGGTCATCAACCGGGAAAAGGGGTACCATCAGCCGGTATTTGAGGATAGCCCGATATTCCACTGCCGACATACGTTGCCCTAAACCTTCAATGAGAACAACTGACAGGAAATCCTGAGCATGAGGGGCATGTAAACACTCAAACACAGCTCGCTGCCGCGGGGACAAAGTGAACTTCTCTTCAACTGTCTTGACGATTTCACCATATAAGGCATTCGCTAAAATTTTCTGGGCTTTAGGAGGGGTGGTGTCTTTAATGTAGAAACCGCCAAGATCAAGATCAGGAAGAGAACTATGCAGGGTATCTAACGCACCCTTATAATCAGAGTCAAGCAACCCACCCCCACACTCCCGAAGGATGTGGTCTTGAAGAACCCAAGATTGGGCCCTTGAAGCCACAAAAGCGTATGAAGAGGCATCCTCAGCCGAGCCAATACCAAGACCCCCAAAACGGGTTGGGAGGGAAGCTAACCTCCATTGGAGGTCCCAAAAAAAAGCACCCCCACAAACCACAATGTCCTCGATCGCTTTCCGAAGACCCGTGTTAAAAACAGAGACGGCTCCTCCGACATAGGGAGCCTGACACGACATAGGTGGTGATGGAATCAATACTTTCGTATGTGGTTTCCTCATTGTCACCCGTTGAGTCATCTGCTCTGAAAAGGTATGATAATTTACTTATTTAGATAGTAATACGTGGTGTTGGTGTGTCTCATGCTAAACAATAGCGTTATAGCGTGCTACATTAATGCATAGAAGATTGTCTATTAGCTTAGGCCCTAAATCAATTGCCACTAATTCCTATATGATTAGGGATGATCAAGTCAATAAACTCTTGGTTTATTCCAAACGAATATATGTATTTAAAGGCTACTTACACGAAGTAATTAAACCCTTCAGACAAGTGATAAGCCCTAAGACTTTGTGTGTGAAATGCGTGTGGTCCACATAACTCTTTAAATAACCCATATAGGAATCATTACTTGAATGCATTGACGCAAATTGTGCTTACTTATTATTTAATTCGTTTGACCGTATATTAATTTATAACTTACAAACTAATTATATTTGCATAATAAGAATATTATAATTGATTATGTCATCAAAATATGAAAGGGAAAACTGCATGGTAACTGATTACCTAGAGTAATAGTGACTAAACTTTTTGGACTTTCGATTTTTGAATGACGTATGTTTTTTAAATTAAAATTTTTGATTGATCCATTATTTTATTTTCGTTTTTATATCAAGTTCGTTTTTCGTATTGTTTGTAACGAGTAACGACAAACAAAATCCCTTTTTATATTACTGCGTAAGGCCAACCCAACGTACGAGCTAGTCTAGGCCTAATCCGACGACTACGTACACTAGACACATGGATCGCTTTCACCTTCTTAAGTGGGAAGCTGGTGCACTTGTATAACTCTAGTAAATCCTTAACTAACTAAGAACACATATATTGAAGGAATCTTCAACCATTAGGAATAAATATATTTTATATATTTATTTATATGGCCATAATTATCATTTATATAATAATAGATCAAAATAATTAATTAAACCTTATTATATATTAGCTTGGTAATTGTTGATGGGCCATATTACTCTTAATAGCTAATAAAGGGTTTCCCCTTGGGTGTATATATAGAGAGAATACATTAACAGTATAACCTAATCACACACACATTATAATTTTGTGTGCCTCCTCTCTTCTAAACCGGGTTCCTCTTAAGAACCCTAACCATCCTTAACTATACATCCTAAAGGAGAACTCGATCAAGATGACGACAAGCATGTCGACTACATCATACCCTGCTGCGGTTACTACTCTTCATGCTGTAATAGGTTCATAGGTTTAATATTTATCATGTTTTATATTACTTACATGAAGAACTGATCAACATGTGGCATCAGAGTGATGTTGATTAATCAGTTCTTCATGTTTTCCGTAAATCGGGAATTGAATCAGAAGACATGGACTAAAACTTGATAAACCCTATTTTTTTAGGTTTATTTTATTTTCATGTTCTATTACGAAAACAATACATGAAACTGTTTAGAATCGCTAAAATTCATATTTAGTAAACTCTAATATTTTCGAAATCTGTTAATTTCATGTTTAAAGATTTCCATTCCAAGTTTTTTTTATGTTTAATTGTTATAATTTTCGATGATGTTCTTCGTGTTTATCATTATTATCGAAAATTATACATATGTTGGTTCAAAATCTAGATTAAAATTTGTTAATGATTATTTAGGGAAATATTTTTTCAAATCTTGGATAACTTAGAAGTTTTAATATTTTCTTAAAAGATTTGAATCCCCTTAAAATAGGAAACAAATATAATTGTTAATCATTAAAAAGATTTGAACCAAATCTTATCATTATTAATTTAGTTAATAAAGATCATGGGTTAAGAGCTTAAACTAGTTTACGGGTTCACGGGCTATTTAAAACTCATGTATTATGGGCTTATAATAGCTTATGTGTTCTAAGAGTTTATGAGTTTCTAAAATGGTTTGGGGTCATAACCCATAAACCCGAAAACTCACTAATACCGGAATCAACATTTTCCATAAAACTCCATAAAATCATGTAAACACCCAAATACTGAAAAACCCACTAAAAGCCGGAAACTGGCAATTCTCGGGAACCCAAAATTTCCGAGAACTAATTCCGCAAAATAAGGTCATTCCGGAAACTTAAAAATCCTTACTCTAAACATTTTCCGATATTACTAATTAAATGTTTTGTAAACCTTAAATATTATAAAAATTTACAAAACATAAAGGCTTAACTTGAATGAACTTTTGATGTAACACTTCTGCCCAAAGGTGATGAGTTACATTTACCCTATTATTCAAGTATAACTGAAAAGCTTTTGTTAGTTTTGCCTAACATGATACAAATGTCTCACTTCTGCCCAAAGGTGATTTGTTACATTTTTATTTAGCAAAACTAGCCCGTGCATAATTAAAATAATTGTCTCACTTCTGCCCAAAGGTGATGTGTTACAATTGTTTTGCACATATATTTAAATAAAATTTTAATTCTGCCCAAAGGTGATTTATTTTGTTTAAGTAGAACTATTAATTATAGTCTATCAGTTTGATGTTAATAATAGATATATCACATCTTCAATAAAATATAGTGATCCTCATATTAATAATCCTTCATTAATCTAATGATCATAAACTTTAATCTATATTATTTTAATATTCCATAATATTACTCACTATATTTTCTTCCATAAATAACGATCTCATCCAAATCATCCATTCTAATCTTAAAATACAATTGAATTTTGTCTCATAAAGAGTTTTAATAACATTTAGCTCTTCTCAATTTTAATTATTCATTAAGACATGATATGGCTATCCTACTGCTCTTTCTAATAACAATCATTATATTAAAAACTAGAGAATAACAAATAGGATGCGTTAATCATAATGTCTCTTATAATAATGATAATCAATAATTTATTTAAATAAATGCTATCACTAGAGTTATTCTTGATTTAGTTTAACCTAAGACTAATCAAAATAACTCATAAGATGCATGCATTTTTTCTTGAAAATTCTAACTATAAGGTTAAATTACATTACCGAATACATCATAATGTAAAATACCATGACCCATAAAATTAAGGGCTTACACATAGAAATAAATACATTTTTTTAGTACATTACATACTAAAATTTTCAGCAGTACAATTTGGTGCCTTACGAATCAACTATAACACTCAGAAGTACCAAAGGAAAATGAGTGTGTTGATCAGCAACATATGTACACGAAAAGAAATGTCTGGTGCTAGAAATAAGATGTTATTCAACTCACTACCATTAAAACCTAAAAGTGGATAATTCTAAGGTTCATAGACAAAATACAAGTATTACTTCCAGCTTTAGGTTTCTTAAGGAGAAGTCCCATTGCAAAAATATGCCATTAGATTAGGCATAGACATTAAAAGACTATCCATAATTCAAAAGAACAACTGGCTAAAATTGATAGTTGTATAATAATGATATATAAGTCTGCTAATCCTAATATTCCCATTAACACATGATTTGTTGTGTCTAGTTCTATATGTTTACCCCAAATCAACAAATAACTAACATGAGTGTTATTGACAAATTTAAATGTTAAGGTTATTAGAACCATGATAAATTGTCTTTTAATTACACTTTATGATACCTTAAATATTCTGAAGACTAATCAGAATTCAGTATCAATACTTAAGTTACATTATGACAGTTATAAGGTTTGCATAGCCAACGTAAAGTCACTCTTACCTTAAACTCTCATATTATTTGTTATCAATATCTGGATTGAAACATTTATAAAATAGAACTAGATGATAATGTATACTTTCACAACTTTTGTTACAATGCAAATAAAAATTTAACGAAAGACAAATGAGACCTATAATATTCATCTATTAAAACCAAATTTCATGAGAAATCATGACATGGTTGATGAGGGTGATTTTTCATATAATCTCATTCTTAGTGATTTTAAATCATGTGTTAAATGCCCTAAACATTACTTGGCTTAAGGAATAAGTATGGGTCCACCATAAGTTATATTTCACTGACATTCGTGAAACTTATTCAAACGGAATATTCAGACATAATTCTTTTATCATTTAAAATGCTATTTACTTGTATCTAATCAGTATTCTATGGTACGCGGTCTTAAAGAGATCCGTTCATATATACTTAATACGATTTCTTCTAAATATGTCCTTTAAATTTATTATGACATCTGGACGTTAATGGAATCAAATCAAGTCTAACATATATATGACAGATTCCCACGTCATGTACATCATTGAAACTTCTCTTGTATTTTTCCTAGAGATACTAAAGATCAGTGGGAGCCTTAAGTGTCTCAATCATAACTTACAATACTTGCAATAGGTGAGGGAGTGAAAACTTGATATTATCTCAAATATACCTCTTGTACAAGACACTGCTCACACTATTCCATCAAAACTTATCTGTTTAGAATTTACTACTACTCTTACAAAAGTTTCGTTGTTGCTTAAACGTGGAGAAATTCAGATTTCTTACTAAATTAATCCTCACCAAGAGAAACTGCAACAACTTATATTATTAACTTGTTTCTCTGTTAGAATCTATTGGTCTTTAAATACTGACCCTAAGTATGCTAATTTCCTAAAGGTTTCTAAGGTCAGTGGGAGCAGTAAAATCTTTATAATGACTTGTTAGAAGTACAAGAGGTGGGGGAAGAGAGATATTAAATTTTACTCCAATTACACCTTTTGTACACCATACTGCGCCAAATCTTACACACTTAGAATCCTGAAAATGATAGCAACCTAACTAAGAGCTAATCCATAAAACTGAGACTTTTAAAATTACCCAATAATCAACTTAGGAGGCCATCTAGGTTTTAAAACCTACTAAATTTGATGCTTATGTACCCTCCCTAACTAAAGTTGAATTGGATGTTGGAAAGTTTAATGATCGTACCCCTTATAATTAAACCATTATCATCAACCATAATTGACTCCATAAGTCGCTAACGTTTTGAGATTTGGTTGAATCACCTAAAGGTGTTCATAACTAAACTAAATCCTAACACAAACGTTAAGACACTAAGAAGCATAATTGATTATTAAAGGTTAGATTCAAAAGGGAATAAATCATCAAAGAATCTTATAACCTATATTATAAAACATTTCTTTGAGGATCATCACTGTTCAAGTAGCTTATAATAGTTAAAGAGCTACCTTAGAAGAACATTAAAACAACTTTCCCTAATAACTGACTTACATATCTACATGCTCATAAAACAACCTAAATGTTTTAAATTGAAGGTTAATGAACATTTAGTCTAAAATCCATATATGGGTTAATGTAAACATCAAAATTTGATGAAATACTTATACAATTATTTTTATCAAAAACCAAATGGATTAATGTACCTACCTCAAGATGAGTGGGAGCAACTAAAAACAAACTTGTCCTTATATAGATGACATTCTTCTGACAAGTATATGTTACATAAGTCAAAGCATTGTTCACACACTTTGATATGAAATATCTCAAAGATATCCCTTGCATAATAGATATCATAACATTCTGAGATAGACCCAAAGGAACTTTAGTTTTGTTCTATAAGTTTTATCTTAAATGGGTCCTTACACATGTAACAAATAATATTGCTCTATTTAGAGGATAATAAGATTATTGAGATTATTACTTTATGCTTCATTAAGTAGAAGCCTTATGTAGGTTCAAGTCTATACTCGTTCAGATATTACTCAAAATTGTAACACACTAGATATGCCTAGATTAATATGAAACATCTAAAAGAGTATTAAAATATCTTTAAAAGAAACGAAAGACTATAATTTAAAAGAAGAAGTGAGAATTCAAACCAGTACATTACTCTAAACTTTGTCATATTCAGAGATAAGAAAATATAATTTTCGGGATATATTTTTATGTCAGTAGATAAATCTATCTCATGGAGCAGTCATAATGAACTGATAACAAAAACCTAAGTCATAACAACATAAAATGTTGATTAATTACAACGTTGTTGTTAATAAATGTTGTTGAATATTTATTAGTGGACTCATAAGTTTTATTAAACTCCAAATAACTTATATATTGAAGACTAATTGTGATAACGTCAGCTACCATGTTTTCTCAAAAAGTAACAGTTTGATATGTGCTGCATTAAATTTTGATATGAAATTAATTATTTGTTTATGAAAGAATTGAGGAATCTAAATTTTCATATCGAATACATTCATGATATGCTTAAAGATCCTATAACTAAAGGTCTATTACCCATAAGTATTATGAAAGCGCTTATAATTATGAGGGGTTTATTAATGACCACGTACAACTGCATATCGTACTATGAATGATTAACTATTAAATTTCCTCATCAGTTTTGATTTTGTACGTCTCTTAATATGTTCTGCATGCATAATGAAATATAGACGAATTAAATATACAAATCAAACGTTCCGAAGGGCTTACTTGAAAATTTTGATCATAACTACTTAGGTTTTAAATAAGGACTGCAGTATGATTAATGGGGGTCTTGAGCTGATGTTCAATTCAATGACTGTATTTCTCTGCTCCTGTTTGAGTTTAAAACTAAAATGAGTGTTAACTCCTGATCAGGCTTATCTAATAATCATAATAACTGATTACTAGGCCAAGTGGGAGAATGTAAGAATAAATATATTTTATATATTTATTTATATGGCCATCATTATCATTTATATAATAATAGATCAAAATAATTAATTAAACCTTATTATATATTAGCTTGGTAATTGTTGATGGGCCATATTACTCTTAATAGCTAATAAAGGGTTTCCCCTTGAGTGTATATATAGAGAGAATAAATTAACATCATAACCTAATCACACACACATTATAATTTTGTGTGCCTCCTCTCTCCTAAACCGGGTTCCTCTCAAGAACCCTAACCATCCTTAACTATACATCCTAAAGAGGAACTCGATCAAAATGACAAGCATGTCGACTACATCATACCCTGCTGCGGTTACTACTCTTCATGCTGTAACAGGTTCATAGGTTTAATATTTATTATGTTTTATATTACTTACATGAAGAACTGATCAACATAGGAGAGAATCTGCCATAGCTTTGATCAGATTTTAAGAAACAACAATAAAGCCTTTAGTTTCATAATGCTCCACACAAATCGGACGTATACAACTCTGATTACTCATTGATATTTCTCTTGGCCAAAGTCATCAAAGATTGTAATCTCTCAAATCTCTCCCGCTCTACATGCCAAGCCACGAACACTACCCCTGTTTAACGTCAATGTACAAGATGTTGAAACCAATCCTTCTGAATATTTTTAAATTTAATTAATTTCTTTTTGTTATCACTTTCCCATATTTTCTTCTGTTTTTATCTGTCTAACAGTCTTGACCGAATTCCAGTATACTTATTGCAACACATGGAATTGCCACTAGCTAATAACCTTTTAAAAGTTATACTACAAAACAAAAACACACGAGTTTAATCAAACATGGATTACAATATAAGTAATCCATTGGTGATACTTCGTTGATAAATTGTGTGGGCAATGCATACAGAACAAAAACATCAGACTTTAATCAAAGGTGGGCCACGTTAGTATCCGTTGATGATACTTTGTCGATAAACTACACGTGGGCAATGCATTTTCCGAAGTAAATTACTTAGTGATCACCAAAGGGAGTTTCAACAACGAATTTCTGATTGATGCTAGTGACAGTTAAGATTATCATTCTCATTGATAGATCAACGACGATGTTTTTATGATGGATCGATCACACCCATAGGACATTTGAAAATTAGCGATAATGTTTTTCATTGTTAATATTTATTTAATATCTTAATAAGAATTTTTTCAGTATTCTATTAATTAATAAAAGATATAAATTATTAAAGAAAAATCCTTCAATAATAAAATAAATTCAAATCAAATAAAAATTAAATACATAATATATTTATAAGGGGCAAATTGGATTTCAATAATCCAAAAATTTTTGCAGTTAGTCGATAATAATCATATTTCAGAAAATAGACGTCGCTGTTCCCACCTTTCACACTAATTATTTTCATTGTACCTCCATTAAAAAAAGATAAAAAATAAAAAAAATAAAAACTTAACCATGTTAAGTGTTACACCCTGACTTAGGGCCTAGGTTTATGACTAATAGTGAGTATCTGTTTTGTAAATATATTAGCGAAAGACCTTGTTTATAATAAAATATTCATTTATTTTGAAACTTCTCGGGAATTAAATACCCATGTGTTTGGTTTTCAAAAGTTTCATCTGATGACAAGGATTTTGATAATTAAATTTGAGCCATCTTTTAATAGCTAGAATCTAACTCCATAAATGAATATATCTCCTTGCAACTGCTACTTAACTTGATTGCCTTAAATGTAGAGGAAAATTACGTTAGACATATGCTGGTGAAACATTTGACTTTAAAATCTTTCAAACTATTGATACAATACAAATATAGTTTTCTCTACAAGCTCAGCGAGAACATCTTTTCTTTCTTGGATTTGTACCACTGCCATACACACACAATTCAAGGGTTCTGCAGGAGCCGATGCCCATTAGAGAACTGGTAATGACTAATAATAGCATGTTTGCTTGTCAGTTATGTTTAGATCCAGACACATGTGTAATCGGCATGAGTTGCTTTTTCCCCCTATTTTGTATTATAACGTTATTAGAGATCACGTAATTTCATGTAAACGTTTGATTGACACTTTAAGACAAATAACCCGTTCATCTTATAGAGTATAAATCAGCTTTGAATGTTTGTAAGGTTTAACATATTCACGTAATAAAAAGGTTGAACATATTCATCTGTATCATCGGTGGTTCATTTGAAAACCTTTTTGAATGAATGATGTTAGCCTAAAATTGAATAGGTTTGTATAAATACATGGATTGTATCTCTTGATCCAGCTATAGACCTTATTGGTCTGGTTCTATCGTTTCAACCCTTGTTTATATAGACTTTTCGGTTTATAGGTTTAAAACTTAATTTTCTTTAAAATAATGAATTTTAATATGAGACGGTCGTATCATAACGAGACGGTCCGTATATGTGTGTAAGGCCGTCGCAAGTTTGAACCTTTGACTCGTATCAAAAGTTGGGATGAGGGGACCGTATAATACTTAGATGATCTGTCTAATCCTCTGTTTTGGCCCGCTAATTTTACAACTATATTGACATCATTTCAACGTCCGTTTAAATGTTATACGACTTTATGCATGTAAAAATCACTTATATGACTTATGTAAATCATTATGAATGAGGTCTGATATATCTTAGCTTGGATACACGCTTAAATGAAATAAACGAACTTTAAACGAGGTTGAACGAACTATACCTTACTTCCGAACTAAAACATGATCTAGGGACTATACCTTACTTCCGAACTAAAACATGATCTAGGGGAGATTGTTATTACTTCTAGCTGGTGAAATTTGGTTACTACCCCGGCTTGCCTAGAACTTCCTCGTTTAGCTTGTTCTTGCTTAAGAACTCTAAGAAACTCGTTTATAATAGATTAAAGTGTATGGTATTGATTTTTGATGATTTTTTATGAAAAGAGTCAAGTTAGGGGTTGTATTTATAGTCCCATAAACGAGTATGAGTCATAAAATATGAGCTAACACGTTCGGGTCAGTTTTGATACATTTTTGCTGACTCAGCTGATGAGACGGTCCGACAAATAATGAGACGGACTGTATAATATGGCCGTCACAAAATTGTTGACGGGTGAGACACCTTGTCAAAAAACAAACTTAATAGCCAAGCTATAGATGAGACGGTCCGTCTGATCTGAAGTTTGGAAATTACATATGAGACCTTGGACTTAAGTTTGTCCAAATGACATTTTGGTCCTTTGACTTATAAAACATCAAAACGAAGGTCTGAACGTTGTGTTTACGTATCTTTATGCCTTTTCTTTGTTTGGGAGTTTATTATTGGCTCCTTAACTTTTAAAGGTTGCCAAATTTGGCACGAAATTTTTGGGTTGTTACATTAAGGTTTTTTTTTTCAAATTTCAAACTCATATTTTAGGGCTTTTGATTGGATTGAGGATATGAGTTGATTGATGTAAACATACTTCGAAATGATGATCCAAACGATGAAATAATGCTTAAATTCGAGTGTTTAAATTTCCAATTAACAAAAATCAAGCCGCTTGTTGGTTCATTTAGAGGTAAGTTTTACATTAGTCGATTCATAATATCTTGCCAATCAAAAGCCCCAAAGCATTTGTAAATCCGAAAAAAATTTACGGAGTTAAGTTTTTTTTAACGGGGGTCCAATGAAAACAATTAGTGTGAAAAGTGGGACTTGTGACAACTATTTTCTGAGATGGAATTATTATCGGATAACTGAAAAAATGTGAGATTATTAAAATCTAGTTTTCCTATATTTAATATAGAGAAAATTATGATTTGTGCCATGTGTTGGATCCGCGCCACCAAATTTTTCAGGTTGGCTTAGTGTGACTCTGGTCGTGATTTGACCATAAGTTGACCGGTGGATGGTAAGGACAATTTGGTAATTAGATAATAATAATAATAATAATAATAATAATAATAATAATAATAATAAAAAATAAAAATAAGATCCCAACCCGCCTCATTCCCTCCAAACCCCAACCTACAACTCCCCATCATCTCCCGCTGTCCATGGCTCTAATACCACCTCGACACTCAGATTTTTCGGCCAAATTGTGTTATTCGAAGATGGAGATGGTGGTGCTCGAGGAGCTTGGTGACGGAGACGGTGCCGAAGATGGACTCCAACTCGCCGGAAATTAGAAAAAGAACCAGTTCGTTGGAAAAAAGTATTATTACTGTCTCACTCGTTCTAGCTAATTGTGTAACATCTCGTGAAATTCCATATTTATTTTGGGTTAAAAATGTCAATTTTGAAAGTTGAAGGACCCAAAAGTATTTTAATCATATGATATATATATATATATATATATATATATATATATATAAGGGTTCAAATAAAAAAAATTAGTTTGTGAGAAGTGTGAAAAAGACTTTAAAATAAAGTACACCACCTAAATAGGATATTATAACATGTAAATAGGAAACTATACAATTTTTAGAAACTACGAATCTAAACCACTAGATCCTAGATCCAATGTTGTACATCCATTCTTATGCTTCTCACAAAACTATTGTTTTATACATTAACCCTACCATATGTAACATTCGTCAATTTTCGGACCCGGAAACCCGACTCGTTTAAATTTTTATTATTTTATTTAATTAATCGGTTTTAGTTATAAGATTGTGTAGGTCCCCCCGGGCGTCGCCGATCGATACGAGATCCGCACGAGGTCTAGGAGTGCGGAATCCTCCTAGACTCGTTTATGGTGTAGAACACGAAGAACACGATTACACACATACAAACACACGAACAAACACACGAACGGGATAAACACATCTGCAGATCTTTTATATAATAACCAAACACTTACATACCAAACATGAAAACAAATGACGGCCGACCCGAGGTGAGCTCTACCTCGGGTCGTCCCACACAACTCTCTCTCTCGGTTTCTCTCTAGCTACTTGAACTTAACACACAAAACTCTAACTTTTCTGGATTCCCAACCTAAACAAGACACAGCCGATATATATAATCACAACTTCACGGGCTTGGGCTTGGACCAGTAGGCGAAGTTGTTAGGCGAAGTTGTTATAACTTCGCCTATGGCGAAGTTGTTCAAACTTCTTACTTCGTTTCGGCTGAACAGAATTGCATAGCGACGGTCACAAAACATGCACCAACAATTGTACAAATCAACCCTTAGCCAACTTTGATTAACTTGGGCACCCAATCCTAAAGTTTAGGGACTAAATTGCAAAATATCCAAACCCATTTTTCCCTCCCTTCTCCCCTATCCCGTCGGCCAAGAACCCCCATCCCCTTCCGTATTGTTTCCCATCAATTAAGCCGAAAATCATGGATTACGCTTTCTATATTTGTTAACTGATCAAACGCGTACCAATCACGACCTAAATCATGTAATTAAACAGCTAATTGACGTCTAATGATCCGAATATTCGTTTAAAACGAACCGCGGCCAAAATCGACCCTAAACCACTATAAATACGTAAACATATTTCTATTAAACTTGCCCACACCACCCTCACTACATTGCGACTCTAAGCCCTAAGCTAATTGCAGCAAACGAAGCCATCAAGGTCGATTTTGATAAGGAACTTAGCCGCAAGCCCTAGTTCGTTGAACTATACCTATTCGTCACCTAATACGGTAATTAAAACATGATTTTGGTTCGTTTTTAGCCAAGGAACGTTAACCCTAAACCAGTTTTAATCACCATCGCCGTATTGTTGATCAATTGAAGCGAAATGGATTTAGGGTTTATCCTTTGAGCTGGGTTTATGCTTCTGGCTGTCTGTTCATATTTTTTTCTGTTGGTATATTTCACAAGTGAGAACACCAGCCTAGTGGTTGGTCTGTGGGTGTTAAAACACTTAGAACCGGTCTAGGCGCAGGTTCGAACCCCCTAGACCCGGTTTTTGAGTTTTTATTTTTTTATTTTCTTTTTATTAATATTATTTGATAATATTATAATTAGATATCACTAAATAAACACTAACTTGTTAAACCGAACCTCCCGCTTTGTGTTATTTTGTACTTTTAAACTTTTGATTCGTAATTAATCTAATATATATATATATATATATATATATATATTATATAGAAAATCTAGTATATTTATTTAAGTATCTAACGTTAATAATAATAATAATAATAATAATAATAATAATAATAATAATAATAATAATAATAATAATAATAATAATAAACAACAACAACGATAACAATAATAATAATCATCATAAAAATAGTAAGAGCGTAAACTATAAAAGACTCCAAAATTCTTTTAAACTGATTTGTAACCGTTATGTCGTGTTGTATTATTTCTTTTTAACTATTTCTACCCTCTAGCTATATTATTTACAAATTTATGAAGATTAAACTAAAAATATTAAAAAATGTATTTAAACCCTATCAAATTCCATATCCGTCATGCGCCTTGTTATTATTTCTTTAATCTTAATTAATTATATTAATATTAACTAGGAACTTTTGTCAACATATTCCGAGGAATCTATCTTATCTTCTTACCGTCGTCTCATCATTTATTTCCACTCGTTAAGTTGAGTTTACATATCCCCCTTTTTCATCTTTTAAATTTTGGGGGTGACATGTATACCCTATTTAAATTACTTCTTTTATTTATTTATCTATTCACAACACAATTCAATATATGTTTATGTGTGATTATTACATGATCTATGATAATGCTCTATGTGCTTAATTGTTTATTTTATGTTTGGTGGTTGGTATCTCATCCTCATCTATCCTCATCTATCCTTATCTAGTATGATCATACACTTACCCAAGTACTTTGATTTCGTATCAATAAGAACGGGTCCACATTTATTTGGTTTTTTTACATTTTCATATGAATTGTAATACTTATCATTTACATATGAATTGTGGTTTTTATCTATATATGTATCTCAACTAAATCTTATGTATTCTAACCAACATTCGTATTGACAAACTCTATTTTTATACATGCTACAGGTATAAGTAATTTACATTGATCAAGATTGAAGATACTAGTTTTTACCTTAGGATATTACTCAAAACAACAAAAGCATGATGTAATTGTCTCTTATTATTAAATTTGTGTACTTGTTTGATGTTAATGAAATTAAATAATTATTGTCGCTTTAATTAGTGTCTTTTGAGCTACTGTCCAATCAATACGTTATACCCCGGCATGTTCCGCCTTTGGTCGGGGTGTGACACCACACACACACACACACACACACACACACACACACACATATATATATATATATATATATATATATAATTGATTTCTTTTGAGAATCAATTTGAGTTTAAAGAACTCGAAAGGACTCAACGTAACATTTTTTTTTACACATATGTAAGTGTAAGTAACGTAAAAAAAATTATAGTCTCTTTTTACACATCGAATCGACTTTTTACACATGTGTAACTGGCATTTAAACTTGTGTAATTACCATAAATCTTTATTCTCTCTCCTGATTCAACTTTTAATTAAATTCAATCTCAACCACATATTCTATACTCATGTAATTAAATGTGTGGTCCATATTGAGTTATTAAAGTTCTTACAACTCATTAAGTTCCTAAAATATCTGTCATATGTGTGTGTGTGTGTGTGTGTATACATATATTTTATAAAGTTGGAAGCATCCCATATTAAGGAAATGGAAAAATGAATTCATCCCACATGGAAAGTAAGAAAAACTTGGAAACTATTTATAAGAAGATAAGTTTCCATAGTAATATTCTTATATGCCAAGCTTGCACCCAGTGGTACTAGCAGAGAGAGCGAAACACCCGAAGCGCACACGCACGGGCTCGAGCGATGGGCGCAATGTGGCATACTTTACCCTTCGTACGCTCACATTGTCGCTTGAGAGCTGCCTTATTATTTTTGGAAAATGGAAGCAAGACCAAGATGTGACAAGTTATCAAAGTTAAGGGACTAAAATAAAAAGTTGGATTTCAAGACCCATCGTGACACGCGATGGATCAGGATATAACCCATCGCTTTATGTGATGGGTATAGCACCACCCCCCAGAATGGGCGGTGTCGCGATACGCGACCCTCTAAATTTTTGTGTAATCACGATACGTGATGACCAGGCGAAGTAACTGTGGAAACGTGTCACCACGTGGCATGTCTAATCAAACCTACTAGGCGGCTTCACAATACGCGATGTTGAACCCAAACTTCCATCACGTTATGCGATGGAGTATAATATTAAGAGGCGGTGGAGCGATCCATCGCGATACGCGATCGATCCTCATTAAACCCATCGTGGTACGCGTAGGGCCACAATTTCAGCCCTATAAATAGGGGTGTCGGGCTCTGCATTCTTGTTTTCCAAATCACTTTTACACTCATATTACCTTGATAAATATTCCCCGTTCCGATGATTCGTTTCTCGAAGTAAGTGCAAGGTGTAGAAATTCTGTTCATTTGTTTTCTTTGACTACCCGCCGACGAGTAGAAGTGCTTCCCGCGTCAAGTCTAGGGATTTCTTATAAGCTAGCCATACAAGGTTGGGGAAACGCCCGATTGTTTTATTATACATGGCTTAGACTTTAGTCGGGGGTATAGTCTATACCTTGATTATATTATAAGTGAAATATAGTTTTCATAAGACAAGGGTATTGAATAAATATTATTTGTTTATAATTATAAAGATTTTATAATGTTTCTTAAGAAAGAAGAAACTTAGTATATATGTTTCTTCATGAAGAAGAAACACAGTATTTAAATGATGAAACCCCTTAGACTAAAGGTCCAAGTATTTTGTAAAAAGAAATCATTATCAAGGTAATGATTATGCAAGTAGACTAAAGGTCTAAGCCTCGATCGTTGATCTAGTATTTATAAAATGTTATTCTCGGACTATAGGTCCGAGGTAACAAGAAGCACACGTCAGTGAGAAACGCTGATTATAACAACGATGAATACGTCAAAACTCTTTACAAGTTTATATATAAGTGTCTTTAATTGTTTACATGGGATTGCGTATCCCTATAACATTATAAACAAAAGTAATCACTAGCCCTCAGGTTATCGTATACGTTTGTCGGATCCTTACATATGTGGTTAGACGATGGGCATATCGCACCCCGCTTGATAATGCCTCCGCCAAGTTGGGCCGCACCTATGTAATGTCCGAGTGGGGATTTGTCTTGTGTATATTGGTAGTAGCTAAGTAATCTCGAACACTTTTGGTGTTTGATGAGTTGTTTCAAGTAGATCTGGAGTTTATAATTGTTATTCAGATTTCAGGATTTGATTATTTCCTAAGCCACGTTGGGCCGAGACCTAAGTTATGTCTTGAGGGGATAATTAAGTATTAAAATATTTTGTGTCAACGTGTTCACCAGCATGCGTTGTTGACTTATTTTATAAACTGTTTTATAGGTAATCATGAGTAAGTGTTTGGAGATGGAGGATAGCCATTGGACGATCTGATGGCTCATGTGAAGTTTTAATATTAAAATAATGTAAGTTATGGTTTTCATGTTTCAAACTCTTTTGTACGAACTATCGGGTGTTTAATTCCCGAATTTTTAATTATATTAATATTTTAATCAAGACGTCCGCTTTACAACCCTAAACTCTTATATATTTACAAAACAAGTACCAACTATTGGTCACACGCGTAAGCTCTAAGTTGGTGTGTGTCAAATTGCCTCTGTTCTCATTATACAAACATGTGTTTTATGATGATGATAATGGTTTGGAATTGAAAAGGAAACCCTAACTGAAAATTAGGGAAGATGAGGTGTTGAATGTGCTAATATATATTTCATGTTCTGTAAGAATACCAATAAACAACCTAGTTCACATGGTAGTTCGAATCCCAGCATCTCCATTAAACCGGCAAAAACTGATTTTTCGGTGAAATCCAATGTTTAAGGAATGGGGTTGTGGTGGCAAATATGCAGGGAATAGGGTTGTCGTGGAAAAGGTAATGGGGATGATGGTGTGTAGTGACGGTAATGTCGGTAGTCTGCGAAGGTTATGGCGGTGGAGGTTCATCAGGGAAGAAAGGGTGGATAAGGGGGTGGGGACGGTGGTGGATGAGATCGATGAGGTGTGGAGGATGAGATTATTATTATTATTATTATTATTAAAATGTAGGATGGTAATTTCCCTTTATTATTTAAGGGCGTGATGGTAACTTCACTAAGTCAACATGCACTCAACTCATGGTCAATTAACTTATAAGTAAAATAAATATAAGTGTAGGCGAAAGTTGAAAAAACTTACAAAATTCTTAAAATTTTGTGCCACTCTCGTAGACCTTGTTGTGCCGAACAATGTTTTCAGACCCGACCGGGATGTCGATCCGGACGCCTTACCGGGTCAAAGGTTAGCCCGATTAGGGAGGGCAGACCGATGTTTAACCCGAATGACGTCATAAATAATTTAAATATATATATATATATATATAACACTCATAATAATAATAATAATAATAATAATAATAATAATAATAATAATAATAAACTTTAATGTTTATTTATGTTTTATACATTGACTTTTAAATATATATGATTTATGTTTGGTCAATAAAAAAATTAATGAAGCTTGGTTTGCTAGCTAATGGGGTAATTATTAAAGTTTCTATCTTGAAAATGACCCAAGTTTAAATCCTGACATGCACATTTCATTTTTAATTTAATGAAAAAATGGGTTAATTTTATCGATTCACCAGTCGGGTCACCCAGTGTGTGCGGACCAAAACCCGAAAAAACCGGCCGGGGTTTTAAAAACGGGCCAAATACCTTGATTCGGTCTCTATAGAGACCGGGTTCCGGTGGAACCGGGCTGGATTTCAAAACACCGGTGCCAACATTACACACCACCAAACTTAGTGCTACTATTCTCTCTCGTGGTTATCAGTTTTACCTTCTAGTTGTCCCTCTCCCTTACAAAGGTAAGATCATGGGGTTTAAATCCTTGCAAATGTTAGATTTTAGAGATTTTTAAGGAAAAAAATTGTTTTTCAAAAATTTTTAAAATAATATATACCTCTCGATCATCCCATGTCAATGTGTCACTTATTCATAATGGCAGTATATAACATGAAATGTTAAAACAAAACTGTATGTTAATCCCATCCATCGATCTAGATTGCCTTTCTATTGGAAAATTAAGCACATCCATCATATTACCATACTTGTAGGTCACGAATTAATTGTTCCTTGTTTAGTAAATGTGGGCCTTTATGTTGGGAAGCCATCAATACTACATCTTCGCACATATACACAATTACATACTCTCAGTGTTAATGATACAAAATTAAGTATGCATATGCACTAATAAGTGTTAGATGTGTTTACTCAAAAACTTGACTCACATGACTCGGTGAGATAAGTGAAGTACGTTTAACATCACAAAGACTGTTAAAGATATAGTTTAGTGTGGTACCTCAACGCAGAGACATTAGTGTTGTTATATATGCTAAAGTATAAGACAAATATGCCTCATATTAGATTTGGTCAATCTCCCGATAGAACCATAGAGTGGATTTGGCTCCAAGAATAAGAAGAGAAGAAGAAACTGAAGTTGCAAAATTTTCTGATTAATTTTCTTATTCTTTCTCAAACGAAGATTACAATTTATGGAAAAATAAAGACATACAAAATAGGAAAAGATAATAAATAAGGAAACCTAATTAGAATATAATAAGGAAACTTAATAATAAATAAAACTTAAATAAGCATATTAAAATTAATTAATATTATTGTTCGTATTAGGATATGCCATATGGCTTTGACCAGTCTTTTAAGAAACAACAATATGGTCTCAAGTTTCATAATGTTCCACACAAATCGGACATATAGGCCAAAGTCACTAAAGATGGTAATCTCTCCCACTATGCCCGTCAAGCCACAAATACTCTACCTTTTGAACGTTAATGTACACGATGTTAAAACTAGTCTTTTTGACACTTTTTTTTAACATTAAGTAATTTCTTTTTGTTAACATATTCCCTAGATTTTTTTTCTGTTTTTTTATTTGTTTAACGGTTTTGACCGAATTCCGGCGTCCCCGTTGCCACACACGGATTTGCCATTAGTTAATAACCTTTTAAAAGTTATACGACAAAACAAAAACATACGAGGTTAATAAAACATGGGTCACAATAGTAATCCATTGGTCATACTTAGTCGATAAACTATGTGTGGGCAATGCATACGAAACAAAAACATATGACTTTAATTGAAGGTGGGCCACATCAGTATCCGTTGGTGATACTCTGTCGATAAATTACGCGCGAGCAATACATTTTCTGAAGTAAATTACTCAGTGATCACCAAAGGGAGTCTCAATAACGAATTTCCGATGGGTGCTAGTGACATTTAAGAAATTCATTTTCATCAATGGACCGACGACGGTGTAGCTATGATAGATCGATCACTCATAGGAAATTTGAAAATTATCACCTATCACAACAGCATCAACACAATTTTGCCGGTATACACAATTTTGCCGATATAGTTGAGTATACCTCTTCTCACTCTCAGGTGTAACAAAACAATATATATAAAAAAAACGCTAGTTTGTGAAACATTTAATGGTATAATTGATGTGTGAGTGTATAACGTTTGTATTATACAAGCATGTGTTCATTACTATCTATTTCTTGTCCTCTTAAAAAATTTGTGAAGAGTGTTTCGCGTATGTGTTTTATGAACTACAACGAAAGGTTAATTAATTTATGACTAAAATAATATAAGTGAGGCAAAAGTTGAAAAAACTTACAAAGTTTCTCAGATTTTGTGCCACACTCATAGAACCCGGTGTGTCGATATTACACACCACCAAACTTAGTATTACTAATCTCTCTCGTGGTTATCAATTTCACCTTCTTGTTGTGCCCCTCCATTACTATACTAAAGTTAGATGGTGGGTTGAAATCCTTGAAAATACAAGGTTTTAGGAATTTTATGATGGAAAAGTTTGATGTTAAAAAAAGGTTTAAAATAATATGCGCCTCTCGATCATCCCATGTCAATGTGTCACTTATTCACAATGGTAGTATAAAACATGATATGTTAAAGCAAAACCGGGTGTTAAAATCCCATCCATCGATCTAGATTGCCTTTCTATTGGAAAAAAATAAGCACAACCGTCATAGTGTTACCATACTTGTAGGTCACGAATTAATTGTTCCTTGTTTAGTAAATCATGCCCTTTTATGTTGGGAAGCCATCAATACTATATCTTCACATATATATACACACTCTCAGTGTTAATGATATAGTATGCATATGCACTAATAAGTGTTAAAGATGTGTTTACTTAAAAAATGGCCTCACATGACTCGGCAGTACTCAAGATAAGGAAAGTACACTGAATAACACAAAGACCGTTAAAAAATAGTTCAGTGTGACACCCCCTACCCCCTCGCTGAAACTCTAGTGTTAACATATATGTTAAAGTACAAGACAAATATGCCTAACATTAGATTAATAATGAAATTCAAAATATGCAAAATAGGCAATAACATAACATGCCTCTCTTCTCTATCCAAAGCTAGCGACCTAGATGTTAAAATTCAAAAGATGCAAAATAAGCAATAACACAAGTTGCCACTACGCATTGGGGCTACACTTGACGCGACATGGGAGCCAACAGGATTGGACACAAGTGTAGCGAACTGGGGCAGGGCAACCCCTATGAAAAGAAATATATATTTATTACTATATTTGCATGTAAAAACCCGACCGGCCACCCCTTGAAATTCTAACAGTGACTCATGAAAAATTTTCTAGGATAACATTGACGTCTAACACCAATCTCAATATCTTCTAAAACAATATCTTGAAAGGGTATGCTTGCGCTAACGAGCTAGATAGCCGCAGTATATATTGTATAAATCCACACGCCTTAACGCACATCAGAGGAGGTTGGTAGTGCTATCCCTTAACCCTCGGCACGATCAAGGGAGGGAATTACACCAAGATAGGTTAATATGTTCACATTTAATCCTGTTTTAGACAACATTCTAGTTTTTGTTCTCTTTGAAAGTTTGGACTATAAGATTAAAAATTATAAAGGCCATCGACTTAACACAGCTTTAAGAGATAGGTTGACGGTTTCTAAGCTATAAACTCTAAGTCGGCAGATAAGAGAAAATATGATTACTAAGGAATACATAGTGTTGGCATGTTTTGTCTGATTGTTGACGGAAATAATTAGTTGTTTAATCACATATAGTTGTACCTGAAGCTAGCATTGTATATTCATATGTTGCTGTAAACAGGTCTTAATTTGCGGTAAAGATCATATGGGATACCGGATAAGGCCAACAAGTATTCCTCTTCATATTATGCGGCAAATTGGATTCCTTAGATAAAGTTTCTACAGCCTTTTGGGAATGTCCTCTAGCTATCAAATTTTAACCCTTTCATTTGTCAACCCTTGTAAATATATTTAAAATTCTAAAACCATTTCATCATCCCCTCAACTTGTACTATTAAATATCTAAACAAGCCTATATAATCACCAAATATCTTTGTGATCACACAAACAAATCAGCAAACAACAAAAAACAATAAATCAAATATTAACTAGAGAGTAACAACAATGCCTACGATTGAAGGTTCACCGGGAAGCTCCATGCATGGAGTGACCGGCAAAGAAGCAGTGATGGCCTTCTCGGTGGCCTCTCCGGTGGTGCACACCGATCGCACTGCGAAATTCGACCTACCGGTGGATTCCGAACACAAAGCAACCGTGTTCAAGCTGTTCTCATTCGCAAACCCTCATATGAGAACATTCCACCTTTCGTGGATATCATTCTTCACCACCTTCGTCTCCACCTTTGCCGCGGCTCCGCTGGTGCCCATCATCCGGGACAACTTGGACCTGACGAAAGCGGACATAGGGAACGCGGGTGTTGCGTCCGTCTCGGGTAGCATTTTCTCCAGGCTGACCATGGGAGTTGTCTGCGACATGTTGGGGCCTCGCTACGGCTGCGCCTTCCTCATCATGTTGTCGGCTCCCACGGTGTTTTGCATGTCGTTCGTGAGTGACGCGAGTGGGTACATAGCCGTCAGGTTCATGATCGGGTTCTCGTTAGCGACGTTTGTGTCATGCCAGTACTGGATGAGTACCATGTTCAACAGCAAGATTATCGGTCTGGTGAACGGGACGGCGGCCGGTTGGGGGAACATGGGGGGAGGTGCCACGCAGCTCCTAATGCCGGTGTTGTTCGAGATCATCAAGAAGGCTGGAGCGACACCGTTCACGGCTTGGAGGATTGCATTTTTCATACCAGGGTGGTTTAATGTAATTATGGGCATTTTGGTGTTGACTCTTGGCCAAGATTTGCCTGATGGTAACCTTGGTGCCCTTCAGAAGAAAGGTGATGTTGCCAAAGATAAATTCGGCAAGGTAAACTTTCTCATATCATATCATAACATATTTTTATCTACTTTAAATTTTTTGATGTTTAATTTCTCCCTTTTTTTTTCATTCAGGTTTTATGGTATGCTGTGACAAACTATCGGACATGGATCTTTGTTCTTCTCTATGGTTATTCAATGGGCGTCGAGCTTACAATTGATAACGTCATTGCTGAATACTTCTATGACAGGTATATATAGTACATAAGTAAGTTATTATTATTATCAAAAGGACGGTATTCACTTTTAATTGATTTATGTTTGTAACTATAGATTTGACCTAAAGCTTCACCTTGCTGGAATCATCGCGGCATGCTTCGGAATGGCAAACCTTCTAGCTCGTCCCTTCGGAGGTTTCACATCGGATTACATGGCAACAAGATTCGGAATGCGAGGTCGTCTCTGGAACTTGTGGCTTCTTCAAACTGCCGGTGGTTTGTGTTGCCTATGCCTTGGCTTAGTCAACTCCTTGCCCTTAGCCATCACCTTTATGATGCTCTTTTCCATCGGGGCACAGGCGGCATGCGGTGCCACGTTCGGCATCATTCCCTTCATCTCCCGGCGTTCGCTTGGTATCATTTCAGGAATGACAGGGGCTGGCGGGAACTTTGGATCAGGGCTAACCCAATTGATATTCTTTGCCAATGCATCTTTCTCAACAGAAAAAGGGTTGACATACATGGGTATCATGATCATGCTTGTTACAATTCCTGTGAGTTTTGTTCACTTCCCACAATGGGGGAGCATGTTTTTTCCTCCTAGTCAAGATATTGTCAAAGGCAGTGAAGAGCATTACTATGAATCTGAATGGACGGAGGACGAAAAACAGAAGGGGATGCATCAGGCAAGTCTTAAGTTTGCCGAGAACAGCCGCTCCGAGCGTGGCAGGAGGGTGGCATCGGCTCCAACACCACCCGAGAACACTCCCAACCATGTTTGATTCACTACAACTTTCAGATAATAAAAGATTGCATGTTTAGTTGAATAGCAACCAAAAGAAGCAATACATGCAATCAAGAAGTCTAAGCTTGGTTCATGCATATGCTGCCTGATTTAGAAATATGAGGGTGCCCTAACAACCAAAGGGATTCTGGTTTCTAAATCTTATTTGAAAACAAACTTGTTATAAGTGTCTGTTTGTGAGTCATAGCTCTATTTTTCAAAAACTACTTGTTTGAACAATAAAGTAAATGTATTTCATGCATACTCGTACCATTGTACCAACATCAATAATACAGTTTTATCTAGCATTATATCTGATTCGTTGAAATAATTACTAACTTAAAGACTCAAAAACGAACACATTAACAAATTGCTAGCCACTTATAAGACAATCAAAAATTCACAGGCAATGCCTAGAAAATACCGACCAATAGTGCAAGTAAAACTATTTGTACTAAGACTTAAAAGAGTTAAGAAACCATTAAACCAGGGAAAGGAAATTACACAAAAAGAAGGTGTAAGACTGTATGTTATGGTGAAGGTTAATTAATACAAAAGTGATGACACCTCAGTGTCACATAAACAATGGGGCATTAACTAACAAATTCAAAAATCAAGTGTAATGAATGATGCTTAGTTAACCAAAATATGAATCATTTTACAATCATTATTATTCTCGTTTAAATTAGAATAATACATGATATATATTAAAAAAATGGAATTCATATAAAAGTTGGTTATGAACCGCTTCACGATCTTGCTTGATTTTTGGTCGTCGTTTAAGCGGTTGTGAGGTTTGACCATGTTCAAGTAAAAGTTGGATCTTCACACAAACCGTCAAAACTATCACCTTTTCTTGTGAGAATTCCATGTTTTTTTATATATATTTGTGAAGATTAGGAGAGATTTGGATAGATGAATAAAAGTATTTCATATAATATGAGGAGAGAGTTCTTTGTTTAAATAGTTAAAAGTGTTTTTTTTTTATTTATTAAAATATAGACGTTGTCTATATTGGGAACACATAAAACCAATTAAGCAATCTCTTTTTTGAAGAATGTGAAGGAGCATGGGCCATTCCTTTGGCGTGACCTCAACCCCCATATTTTTTTAGGTCAAATGGTGTTTGGTTTTGGGTGCATGCAATGGTGAGAGTAACGCCCAAAAAGTCTATGATAAATTTTAATCTATAACATTTAATCTAAGAGTATTCACAATGAGTTCTTTATATTATATATTATGTTAGTGTATTTCCCATTTTTAGGTGTGGTTGTTAGTGGAGAGAAGATAAAATATTACTGTTTATATTTAAATTTAAAGAAACATTGTTTACCCTTCATAATATATTAATCTTTTTTGAAAGTGGTTTTAACAGGAGAAAGAAAATATAATGATAAAGATATAAAAAAATTTATTATTTAACTGAAAAGGAAGGAGAAAATAGTGATTTTTAATATAATTTTAATTTTAGAAATAGAGAAGAAAAATGCTCTAACACCTTAAGCTCCATAGAATATTTTGAGGTTTTTTTTTAAAAGGGTGTTGGTGAAAAACTATTTATAGGATATGCTGGCCTGGAGATGCACAACAAGTTGTTTCCTCACCATGGTACGATCTGGGCTGGAGATGCATGCATGTCTTCGTCTTCTATTCTGCCAAGAGTGGTTACATTATTTTCTTGGTAGAACAATCCTTGATTACATGTCTTTAAAGACTTAGTTCCTCCAATTACTTTTTACCATTTTCTTTTCCCTGATCAAGGCTTTCCTTCTTCGATCATTATTGGGCTCACTTCTTATTTCCTCCTATAAGCCCATTGGTGGAGCCGGCACACGGTAAGTCCAATTACAGGATAGGCTCTTCAGCCCCAACACAAGTCTATTATTCTTATTATTTATGAAAAGGGTAATAGACTTGTCCTGGCCCATTTCAACCTGTTGGCTCAACCCATCTCCCTTACCCTGTACTCTCTAGGGACAATCTTTTCATATGTGAAGTGTCTCTAGTGGCAGGAACATGGTTGGTTTTGACATTCTCTCTGGTGGGAGAAAAAGACATTATAAAACGTGTGTTTCTTTTTTTCTTTAGTGACTGGATTATATATCTCTTCAGGTTGTTAATTCTTCTAGTTTGTGTCTCTTCCACTTATCCGGACGTTCCTCGATGTTGGGTTGGCTCCTCCCCCCGGCTGTCTGTTATCCTTTTTATTTTTGATAAGAGTAATGAACTAACCTAATCCTGCCCCATCTTTCTCACCGCATCCTTTTTATAAGGGTCATCCATCCCCTTTAAGACAATATCCTCTTTTTATACCAGCAACAGGCCGGTATGAAGAGACCGGAACAACCTTTAACCTGTTCAAGTGGCCAAACTTGTAATATTCCAAGTGATAAGAAAGAAAGACACGTTTGATTCCCATGATCTATGCCTGACTCTCTCTGCAGCCCCTTACAATGAGAGGTGCACAAATCGGGTTTTTTCTAATACCCGGGTTTGGGTATGGAACCGGTTTCGGGTATGATCGGGTATTGAAAAATCTGGTATTGAGAGAAATCGGGTAGGGTTTGGGTAGGGTATTGAGGAGAAAAACTCAACCCTATGTACCCGGGTAGGGTATAATCGGGTTCAGGTATTGAAACCGGGTATGTGTCCGGGTACAACCGGGTATTAATACCCGGTATTGAATTTGTAATTTTTTTATTCATTTTTTAATTTTTTAAAATTTAAATTTGCTTTGTAATTTATAAAAATAATTAAACTATATTACAAAAACTATAAATCCACTTAATTACAACTTATTTACTTAGAAATATGTATTTTACAAAAACTAAAACATAAAAGTTGTGAAGTGAACATAAAAATATACAATAAAAATTCACATATTATTTCGAGTATTAGAAAATTGGTATCGGGTATCGGGTATAACCAGGTATCGGGCATAGGGTATGACCGAGTATAAATCGGGTACAGTTCCGGGTACGGTTATTGACCTCAAAATGCATACCCTATCCATACCCTACGGGTAAGGTCGGTTCCGGTTTTGGGTATAGAATACTCGGGTATAAAAAAACCGGTTCTGGGTATATTTTTCGGGTCCGGTTCCGAGTACGGGTTTTTTTGTGAACCTCTACTTACAATTGTATGTGCATATATTCAGTGGCGGATCTAGATAATAACTTCAGGGGTAACGTAAAAAAATTAACTGTACATTAAGTTTTTTTCCGGTTTCACGTTTACCGGTGCCTAATTGCGTGTTTTGCACGTAACGGAGCCCAATATAGGGTTTCGCCTGTACAGGTGTCTAGTTACGCGTTTGGCATATCCCGGGTCCAACTTAGTGAAACAAGCGTAGCGACGTCCGGTTAACCCATTTGCAATGGTGGATAATGGGTCGCCCCAAAATAACCCAAACTTGTTTGCTTATTGATGTTGTAAAATTATTCAAACTTATTAACATGTTAACACAATAATTTTATTGATATCTTTTAATCATATCAAATACGTATTGTTAATGAGTAGTTTTAGTGTTTACTCAACAAAAATATTACTAAATACAATATTTAGTTAAATAAGAAATTAAAAGACAATTGTAAACCAAGAATAACAGATAAAAAAAATCTAAATCATTTAACTAATCTAACAACAAAACATATCATTTAAACATATTATTTTTATCTATTCAATTTAACTTGAATATTTGATTAACAAGTAATGTGAAATTTTTAACTATAAGGTGATTTAAAATTCAAATCAAATTAAATGTTATTATTTGTAATTGTGTTGAATTAAAAGGGGTTAATAATAAATTTGCTTATATTTTATCTATTTTTTTAATTAGCCCACGTTTCTTTTCCATCTCTCTCTCTCCCTCTCTCTCTCTCAAGATATCATACTTCATGGATTCTAATTTAATTGCAGGTTTTTGTTAACTTTAAAATGTATATTTGAAAGGTTTTAAAACCCTTTTAGGGGTAACATAACATAATTCAGGGGTAACATAATATCTAAAACGTAAAAGATAATTAAAAATTTTCGCTTCGTCGGAAAAGTTGAGGGGTAGCGGGTGCTACCCCTCACTCTCAAGTAAGTCCGCCCCAATATATATTGATTTCATAAATTACTTACAAAACTAAAATAAAACCAAGAAAAATAATCGTCATTCCCAACCCAACCCAACCCAACCCAACCCTAAAATACTATCATCATCCTAGCTTCATATAAGTAACTTAATCTTATGGTTGGCGCTACACTTTTTTCCTCGCCAATCACCCTCACCCCCTACCATCCAATTTGCATCATTGCCCCCATATGTTACTACTGTAGGAGTTTTAATTTGTAATTAATTTTCCTGCTGATTTAACCGATTAATTAATTGCTAGTTATATAATTAATTGCCCAAATATTATATGCTCTTTCTAGAAAAGTTGTGTTGTTTCAACAAAGCGCTGTAATAGTTCTCTACGTATTCATGGAATGTCTTTGTAATATATGTTTATGAAAACTTTTTGTTTCATTTTGAGTACAAGATTTTTAAGTATAGAGTAACATACTAGTTCTTGTTTTCTTTTCAGATTATCCAATTAAATACCCGAGTGAGTGTTTTTGAGACAGGATGTCAGTCATGCATAATGATTTTGATCTAGAAACACCAACAAGAAGAAAATCGGCCCATAACTATAGGAAACCTCCTTGAGATAGGTTTCAAATCTAAAACCATAAAGATCACAAGTCATAATCATCAAGCTCAATATCACTGAACTAGAAGACCCATTACAATCCTACTTCTAGTAAGGGTCATTTTTGCTACTTGTAGTAATTAAGTACTATAGGAAATCATTAAATTAATGTAATTTGTAACATGGGACCTTCAAATTGCGACTACAATGTCATTTTAATGATGTGGAATCTGAATTAGCAGTTGACTAAACTTTTAATATTGTCAAGTTTGATTGCGTGTCATGACTTTAAAATTGATTTAGACTTTCTAAATTTCAATGACGTAATCCTTATAACTTTTAACATTAAATTTTACTATTAGTTTTTTATTCTAATAAATCTAAATTACTCTCTAACTCAGTTTCAATCTGGAACTTCATCTATAGGACTGGCTTTGACACATATCGAATTCACTTTCTGCTTTGTAAGTTCATTTGATGTTTTAATCTAATGTTATATATGATAATATGAAAATTAACATTATATATAATTAAAAACTAACTTGAAGTTTGGTTCTTATTGTTTTGCCACTAATTTCTCAAATATTACCTTTTGTTCTCAGAGTGTTTTACTTTTACTTCCTTAGAGTTTTATCGTTAGTTTTAAACGTATCTTCCACCTAAGTTTTAAACATTTACCTTTTGATAATCAATTTTGGTAATAAAACTTTGGTTCAATCTACTTTATCACAATATTTTTGGCCTTATAACTTTGGCTACAAACATTTGTCACAAAACTTTAAACTTTCAACTTCGGCCACACAAAACTTTATACTAACTACAATTAAACTTTTTTTACTTTTAACTTTGATCACGAGACTTTTACCTTAACGACTTGAGAAAATACCGACTGAGTTCCATACCAACTGAGTTCCAACCTCGTCCCCGCTACATTGCGTAGTAGCTTTCAAGCATGTAACACTTTTAACATGCTCGGCCACAACACAAGGATATAAATACTTGTTTATGTATCAAAGTTAACATTGTATATATATAGAATTCGATAATCAAAGATAAGATACTAAGTATTTGTTTATTTATCAAAGTTAACATTGTATATATATAGAATTCGATAATTATAGATAAGATAATTTCTTTATCATATTAGTTTTTTGGAAAATTTAATATTTTTGTTGACACGAGACGGAAGTGAGAAAAATATGTTTGATACGCTTTAGCAAACCGAGCCAGCTCCATCATACCCGTTTATGATCGAGCTGATTTCTAGCGATCTGTTTATAGATGAATTTAGAAACACAAAACTAGTCATCAAGAATTTGTGTAAAGGTAGATAAATGCTTATTTAGTGTCCGCCTGCCTCTCGTGTAGTTGACCAAAAGTGAGTTGCTTAATCACATATAGCTGTACCCAAAATCAGAAGCATCTAGCTAGTATAGTATATTCTATATGTTGCTGTAAACTTATCTTAATTTGTGGTAAAGATCTTTTGGAATATCCGATAAGGCCAAATACTATTCCATTTCATCGTATGCGGCAAACTGGATTCCTCAAAAAAGTATCTACAACCTTTTGGGAATGTCCACTGGCTATCAAATTTTAACCCTTTCATTTGTCAACCCTTATATACATATTTAATATCCTTATACCATTTCAACATCCCCTCAACTTGTACTATTAAACTTATTAACTTCATCTATATATAACAATATCTGAAAACATATAAGAAAACAACAAAAACATAAAATCAAACCGTTAGAGGTCGAATAACAGCAATGCCTGCGGTTGAAGGTTCTCCAGGAAGCTCCATGCATGGAGTGACCGGCAGAGAAGCAGTGATGGCCTTCTCGGTGGCGTCTCCGGTGGTGCACACCGATCGCACTGCGAAATTCGACCTACCAGTGGACTCCGAACACAAAGCAACCGTGTTCAAACTCTTCTCATTTGCAAACCCTCACATGAGAACATTCCACCTCTCATGGATATCTTTCTTCACCACCTTCATCTCCACCTTCGCGGCCGCTCCACTTGTCCCCATCATCCGCGACAACCTGGACCTCACCAAAGCCGACATAGGGAACGCGGGTGTGGCGTCTGTTTCGGGTAGTATTTACTCCAGGCTGGCCATGGGTGCGGTTTGTGACTTGTTGGGGCCTCGCTACGGTTGCGCCTTCCTCATCATGTTGTCCGCTCCCACCGTCTTTTGCATGTCTTTTGTAAGCGATGCTAGCGGGTACATAGTCGTCAGATTCATGATCGGGTTCTCGTTAGCTACGTTTGTGTCGTGCCAGTACTGGATGAGTACCATGTTCAACAGCAAGATTATCGGGCTGGTGAACGGGACAGCGGCCGGTTGGGGGAACATGGGGGGAGGTGCCACGCAACTCCTTATGCCGGTGTTGTTCGAGATCATCAAGAAGGCTGGAGCGACACCGTTCACGGCTTGGAGGATTGCATTTTTCATACCAGGGTGGTTTAATGTAATTATGGGCATTTTGGTGTTGACTCTTGGCCAAGATTTGCCTGATGGTAACCTTGGTGCCCTTCAGAAGAAAGGTGATGTTGCCAAAGATAAATTCGGCAAGGTAAACTTTCTCATATCATATCATAACATAACATATTTTTATCTACTTTAAATTTTTTGATGTTTAATTTCTCTCTTTTTTTTTCATTCAGGTTTTATGGTATGCTGTGACAAACTATAGGACATGGATCTTTGTTCTTCTCTATGGTTACTCCATGGGTGTTGAGCTGACAATTGATAACGTGATTGCTGAATACTTCTACGATAGGTATATTATATGTTTCTATTGATTAATAACCGTATATTCTCTGGGCCACTTAATATAACTTATCATTTTACGTACAAAAGTGTTACTTATACATAAAAAAATGATGATAAGAGGTTAATTTTTATTTTAATATTTGAACGGAGAACATACACCGACTAAAATATAGTCCGATAATTGTTACTTGTAAAAAAATGAAAATGGTGGGACTTGAACTGTAACAATTTGAATATGGTTTGTTACTAGCTAGGAAGAACACTTTCTTCATTATATAATACGTTTCTGTATTGGTTTTTACAAGATTTCTAAATGATGAAAGTTAATATTAGCATGATTAATAAATTGGGTTGAACTACTTAGTTGACAATAAACTAAGTTTATATATTCATTAGTTAATTAACTTGTAAATTAATTTGTAATGACGTTTTCAACTTACGATGTTGGGAACAACAGGTAAAGTTGATGCAGTATAAATATTGAACTTTTAAAAACAGTGAACGCAATGAACGATAATCAAATATACTTAAAAGCTAATAGTCATCTAAAAATTAAAATTTTACATAAAAGGTTAACTTATTTCTTGTATTTGTTTATAATAATAGATTTGATCTAAAGCTTCACCTTGCTGGTATCATTGCGGCTTGCTTCGGAATGGCAAATCTTCTAGCTCGTCCCTTTGGAGGTTTCACATCAGATTACATGGCAACACGATTCGGAATGCGAGGTCGTCTCTGTAACTTGTGGCTTCTTCAAACTGCTGGTGGTTTGTGTTGCTTATGCCTTGGCTTAGTCAACTCGTTACCATTAGCCATCACCTTTATGATGCTCTTCTCAATCGGAGCACAAGCCGCTTGTGGTGCTACATTCGGCATCATTCCATTCATCTCTCGAAGGTCCCTTGGTATCATATCAGGAATGACTGGGGCTGGTGGGAACTTTGGATCAGGGCTAACCCAATTAATATTCTTTGCGAATGCATCTTTCTCAACGGAAAAGGGGTTAACGTACATGGGTATCATGATCATGTTGGTAACAATTCCAGTGAGTTTTGTTCACTTCCCACAATGGGGGAGCATGTTTTTCCCTCCTAGTCAAGACATCATCAAAGGTAGTGAAGAGCATTACTATGTTTCCGAGTGGACCGAGGAGGAAAAACAGAAAGGAATGCACCAAGCAAGTCTAAAATTCGCCGAGAATAGCCGGTCGGAGCGTGGTGGAAGGGTAGCATCGGCTCCAACACCACCGCAAAACACCCCCAACCATGCTTGATTTCATACAATTTTCATATGTTCTTTAATTAAGCGTGGTTATTTGATAGCAACAAAATAAGCAAAATACACAATCAAGAATGACCTAGTTTCATATTTTTCACAAACAAACATGCTTGATCTAGCAATATTGGGGTGCTCAAACAACCAAGGGGTTGTGGTTTTTATGTCTAATTCCATAGTGTATTGACAAAGTGTCTGTTTGTGAGTCTGGCCTTTGAAAAACTTTGTTGTTTTTCAAACTATTTATACAATAAAATCAATGTTTTTCATATGTATTTGTACATCCAATATTTATTAATGGTATACTTTTTGTCTAAAATTAATTAAATTAATTATATGTAATTCGTTGATAAAGATTGAAATGATTAATTTATATAAGAATGATGTGTGTAAACCGGTATATAAATTTTTAATATTCACTCCATACATATTCAAATTAAAGGTGAATAAAGTTTTTTTTATCTTGGTATTTACCTATTTCTTTAGTGGTTTTTATTCTTTTATACTAATTAACTTTTGAGTTATTTTACAAAGGATCTTTATTGTAGAAAGCGTAAGAAAGAGGTATGACCCTTAATTTCACTTAAAACAAAAATGTGGCGGCATAATTGTAAATAGACCAGAAAAATATATGTGTAACTCTCGGATATGGTGATTCAAGACTGTTTCCAGCAACAACGGTGGAGATGGGTCAACTGTGAGCCAATCGATCAAGTAACCATAAAGATATAAACGATAAGAACAACGAAGCTATGATTCCGGTAAACGACTTTTATTACAATAACGATTAGACAACTTCGTCCCACCATGGAGGAGCCATCCCCGGGGTGGTGGCTCAAAATACAAAATAGACTGACACTAACAATGAGGCCTAGTTCCCTATTTATAGACCTTTGAGCCTGGGTCCACCAAATGAACCACCAATCGTTAAAGAACGCCTGTACTTTCGAAGAGATTGATCCATGGAGGTTCACATACACCGCGTCAACATTCTCAAAGAAGCATTTGACATATTTGCAACTCCATCATGAAGATTCGCATGCTTCCATACAAGTTCGCATACGCTATTGTTGTAGTTTTGCAGAGGGAATTCTGCGAAACTAGCTTCTTATTGCGAAATTTCATGAATTATTAAATCCTCCAACTTCGCAATCTTCAATCCACTTCACACTCTAAGGATCGATTAATTGATCATCCTCAAACCTACAACCAACAATTATCCTCCTCCTATGATGATACTATCAATTTATCACAATATTCAATGACAGCTCGCTGATCTTCTTCCCAAGTAAGCTTCTAAATATCTTTATGAAACCATACATATATGTAGAGCATGATTCCACTGAAATCTTTGAAGTCTTCATTTGTTGTTCCCCTCCTCGGATGTAGCCCCTCCCATGTTTAATTGGTCAAGGCCCTGTATCTTTCAGTTAAGGATAGATAATATATGTCATAGGCAATATATAAGGTTTGAACTTTTGGTGAGAGACTTCATCTTCAGCAATAAAAACATCATGCTCTTTACCCTATAATGTATGACACATATTGGATAATTCATAAAACAAAGCATATGATTCACAATCCCACATAGTTGTTGGTTAAGAAAGACACACTTATCGTTATCGCTATCATTGACCATCACATTAGTCAAGTCAATGCCACTGATAATCTTCAACGTTCTCATTATTTGTAAGCCCCTCCGTTTGACGGCATAAGATGAGAATTTAAACCAATTAATATAGATTGAGTGATGTCATTAATATGACAACTTGATCTTCATTTCTATGAGGATTATAATAGTATAACTGGAACCGAACATCACTTATTTGCACCAATCCCATGAACAAAAATGACCAAGATTCGGAAACCACCAGGGTCTAGAAGCAGGAAAAGAAAGTTTTTGTACTAAACTAACATGATTGACCAAGCATCGGGGACGAAAATGATAATTTACTCAAAAAAATTTTATTTTCATATCACTGTAGATGACACTAGTACAGAAAATGACCATTTTAAAAAGGTTAAATAGCGTTAACATAGCAGTTTCAAAATCGTTTTAAACGAAGCGTTGCAAAATATAATTAAAACGGTTCCAAAACCGGTGTATATCCTAGAAGATATTAAAACGGGTAGTAACCGGTGTATATTATACTTAACAACGGGCTGGCAACCGTTATAAATATTTATTTACAACGAGATCTTAACCGGTGTAAATAACCTAATACAACGTGTTGTTAACCATTGTTATTAAAGTATTTACAATGAACCAACACTGTGTAATGAAGTGATTACAATGGGCTACAAACCGGTGGTCTTTATAAATACAACGTTTAACGAACCAGTGTATTTATGTTTTTACAATGGCTTTGTAACCGTATTAATAATGGTTTAACAATGGAAATACAACTTCCAATGGTTTTACAATGGATAGACAACCGGTGTTTCTATTGGATTTACAACGAATTGAAAAGACAACTGGTATTTTTATGTTTCTACAACTTTTGCGAACTGGTGTTTTTTATTAATAAAACGCTATTGAACTGTTACTCTTATTGAAAGTATATACAACGGTGTACATATTTACAACATGTACATAATTAAAATTATGCAATCATCAAAATATATTAATTAGCACCAAAAAAATATATATCATTTACATTTAAAATAATATATTAGCATCTTTACAACAACATTTAAGCATCTTTAAAATCGTCATTCCCACTTTGATGGGGTGGTAAGGTGGTTAGGGTGTTAAATAGGAGGTCAATGGTTCAAACTCCACAACATATAAATATTAAGTCGTTCAAAAAGAAAACAACTTTTCAATTCCTCATCTAACTTATCATTTTCCATCCCTTGATTTTAGGTAGTGTAGGTCCTAAAGATGAGATATACAACAAGTTCTTGAAACAATCTCACTTGTGAGCTAGTAGAAATCACTCACAAGCAACCGAGATCTCAGATCTTGCTTTGTGTTTTGGTTATTGTCAAAAGTAGAAAGATAGATAACGTTAGAGAAAATATGTGAGAATTGGTAGTATTTGAAAAAGGTTATCGAATGAATGGGCATGCTTCACTATTTATAGAATAATAACGACCCAATGGACTTTGTTTACAAAGGGCCGAGCCCAATCATACACGATTTTACAAAAGCTAACAAAATACATCATGAAATTAACGAACAAATACAAAAGACTTTAATACACAAAATGGGCTCTACAATCTCCCTCTAGTCTTTTAGTATTTGTTGTAGCTTTTGCATTTAGTCTGTCTTGTACTTGAATGGGGAAATCATAGTCAAATAGTTAGTTGTCAACAAGATAACGAACAAAGTTGTTGAACTTCCCAACTATTGCATATGTGTTGTTCTTCCCATGATCTTAAAGAGTACCCATATGAGACCTGTACAAATTCAACAAATCTTCCTTGCTGAGACCAATCAACTCGTGTTCGTCGAATACACGAAGTGGATGCATGGACTTGCAACATATGACTGCTTCACCGGTATCATTATCAAATTCCCAGCAAAGGAAATCATAAAGCATGTTGGGTGTAAAAGGTTCTCCATGATATATTTCACGACCCTCCTTAGGCATTTTGTATCTCCATTCCATTTTTCCTTTGTCGGCAACTAGATCGATCTCAGTCAGATGCAGTCCCTAGTTAAGCTTCAAGTTGGGGTAATCCTGCTTTGACTGTCTGTGCAAGTACCGCTTGAACCAATTGTCAAGCCTTTTCTCATCAATTCTTTCACCAGCTTCCCTTCGGAAGAAATTCATTACAAGTTCGGACAGGGAATGCATCTTAGTGTAATGCATGTAGGTGATGTCGCCATTTTGACGCCTTATTGCACGAGACTCATGGTGAGCATGCCATTTGGCGTATCAGATGAGTGAGTCATCATGATACGGATAGTTTCTGCAACGAACATTGTCTTCTGAAGCAATGCAACTTCTTCTTACTTTGTTTTCGCACAGCATCAGCATCAGTATTTGCTAGAAGAGCAACAACAACTTGATCAAAATCTCTAACTTCTTGTTCCGAAGTATCTGGATTTGGTAAAAATTGACGAGTCTTCATAGCCAGAGTCATGTGTCGTATATTTCTAATATGGTTGGGTACATATAAGAGAATTAAAATAAAATACAAACCTGAAGTCTTCATCCAAACCCGCATCTTGATCTCTTTTTTTCTTAGCGGCATCTTCACAGATGTATCATAACATGGCATATCATCATGTGGAGTAGTTTGTTTGCCTGTTCCACTACCACCACCAATACCTCCATCGTCACCGTCATTATTTCCACCGGAGTCATCATCATCATAGCCCGACTCTTCAAAACTATCTCGTATTTCTCCTTCTTCATCGTCACCCTCCTCCTCCTCATCCTCATCATCAACATCATCAACATCATCATCGTCATCATCATCATAAGTATCACTATAGTCTTCATCATCACCAGCTGTGTTAGCACCAACAATCTTGCCAACCAATGCTGAGTTACCACCGGTGACACTAACACCAACACCACCTCCACTACCACCATCACTAACACCACTACCACTATCACCACTTCTAACAACACCGACACCACTTTCACCAATCACAAGACTAGTCCTAGCAGACTTTACTTTCCTTCTTTTCTCACCACCATCCTTTCATCGGAATCCACCCAACTTCCAAAGACGGTCTTCATTCGATCCTTCAGATCATCAATGTCATCATATGACATCTTCATAAACTCAAATGCAGAGTTGTACTTTTTGACTAGGTCTTCATTGATCTTGATCTAAGCTTCATTCAATCGGCTCTCTTATTCTATTTTAGCCTTTAGCATCTCGATCTCTGACCTGTCTGAGGACCCTTGATTGTTTTCAAGAAAGATAATCTTTGATTCCAACCTTTCGTTGTCACACAATAACCTATCGACCTCTGAGCTCAAAGTTCTCCTCAGACTTGCTTCAATGTGGGAGGAAGACGGCAAGTCATTTTCAAGAAATGCAATTCTTGACTTCAGTCTCACTGTTTCATCATGACGTTCAGCTAGGTTCAGCAATTGATTGTTCAAGGAGGGTTTGCTGACCATCAACCCGCTTCTGTAGAATCTCAATCAACCTTTGTTTATCAGCAATGAGAGATCTGTCAGCGTCCCTTTCTTTCTCCATATTCTCCATTCTTTCAACCAACACCACCGTCTCCTTCTCCGAATCCATCATATTATTCTTTTGTTCTTTCACAAAATCTAGCATCACCTTCTCCCGATCTACCCGTTTCACATTGGATTCCTCCAGTGCCAAGATCCTATCTAAGATAGGATCCTTGTACACTGGAGCCTTTTTATACTTACCACTTGATAGGGGCTTTTGGGGTTAGGATTTGGATTGAGGGTGGTGTTAGGGAATGGGTAGGTTGAGTTGTAGTTTAGATGGGTAATGTTATGGTTTGGTTTCGGTAAGGGATTTGTTGGGTTAAGGGTAGGGTTTGGGGTTCAGTTTGGGCAGTGGTGGGAATGGGAATAGTGAGGGGTAAAGACATTGGTGAGGAAGTGAATGTAGAGGTCCAAATGAATGTAGCTCTGAGTGGTGATGTGAAGGTTGGGGACCTAAATGCGGAGGATCTAGGTGAGGGTTTATGTGGTTTGGTTACTGGTTGGTCTAGGAAGGTTGTGGGTATGTCTAGGTCAGGTAGGGATGATCCTTGAATGGGTGTGGTTTCTTGTGTGGGAGAGAGTTCGGGGCTGGTTAATGGTGAATCATGAAGTGAGAACTTGGATGGTGTGGTTTTGGGTTTGGTTCGTGGCACAAGAACTTATTTACCTTTCATGGCGGCTACATGTCATTTGAGGGTTTCGGGAGAGGCTAGGAATGGATCTTGTTGAGTGGTGGTGTGGATGTTTCTGTCACAGAAGTATTAGAAAGTATTACCTTTAAGGAAGTGGGTTCTTGGTGTCCCCTATCTTCCTTAGCCTCTTTAAATGTTGTTCAGGCTCTTCTTTCTCTTCTTTAACTTGATGGGAAGAACCACCAGCAGAAGGTTTGCCAGCAGCCTTCCTTTTCTTCTCCTTTTTCTTTTTCTCAGCCTTTATCGCCTTCTTCTTCACAACTTTCTAAACTCAACTTCGGCCACAGTCTATGTCTCCTCATCATTTGGCTCTTCCACATTATGCTCTTCTTCAACTGTGTCATCACCAACTGGTTTTGGTCTCAGCAAACAAACCAAACTTTTCACTAGTACCTCTTCTTCTATACTTGTACCCTCTTCCTGTTGTGCTCCACATGGTGTTGAACACAGTCTGTTTCACCGTCTTAGCATGGCGAGGCTCTAGTAGTGCTAGCTTAACCCCATCATCGACACATTCAACCTTGTACACATGCCTAGGTACCTCAGGCATCAAATCATCAAACAATAGTTGCACGAACCTCGGATACAACATCCAGGAACTGTCTGTGGAGGCATTAGTGTGCATGCGTAATAAAATGAGATTGGAGTAGTTGAGCTATTCTTTGTTGATTTAGAAGGCCATCACTCTAACACAATCCGTCCTTAAGCTATCAAATCCTCCACATAGATCAGATAGGCAGTGCATGACTATATGAAACAAATATCTCCAGTACGCTAATGTCTGCCACTTCGTATCATCTCCCATCCTTTCAACCACAGATTGTAGTTCGCTCTTCTTAAATTTCTTGAACATGTGATTAGGAGCATCTTTGATGTTCAACACGCTTCTAATGTCAACTATAGTGATAACCATGTAACATCATGAAAATAACGGGTCAAAAATACCAAGTTCAAAAGATAAATGACCAAAAATGACAAGTTTTAAACTTAAAAATCATAAAAGAAAAATCTGTCATCTGGCCCGATCACGATATGCGACGACCATAGACCAAACATCATCGCGTATCGCGATGACGTGGTCTGACAAAATGACACGTGTCCGCCATGTGTCCAAAGGTGGGACTGCTTCCGCCACGTGGCACCGCGTTCGCCACGTGGCAAGGCTACATGGTGTGTTATCATAGCTACATCGCGATACGCGATGGCTATGTATTGGCCCCTCGCGTATCGCGACGGGGACCCGAGTCAGCCTATAAAAGGGAGGGCACCAGCCCTCATTCCATCCACACCACTTTCATACAAATCTTTCTCTCTCTAGAAAATTCCCTCTCATTACCTTGTAAAGCGTGCCGACCCTTTCGTAATCCGTGCCATAAACCGTCAATACATCAAAGTACGTGCAATACACCGACAACATACATTGAAGTGCGTGACATCCCGAGATGACCCGACGTCCCGCCTTGAAGTGCGTGCCGACAAGTTTTGAAGACCGGTGAACCTCGTTTTACATGAAGGAAGGTGTTGAACAAGATTCTCGATATACATGCAAGCGTCGAAGTGCTGCCCGAGAGTCTAGAAAATAATAAGCCAAGCAAGGTAGGGGTAATGTCCAAATAAAATATTAATGAAATATTAAAAGGCTTAGACCTTAGTCGAGGGTATGCTCGATACCTCGAAAATAAACAAAAGAAAGTAAATCAAAGAAATTATAAAGATAAAGATATCAATATAACTATTTGTTATAGATAAAGTGAAATTGTTATTATTTAAATGATCTTAGATAACAATAAAAGAAAATAAATAAAAGAAAAATAAATGAAATAATCTTTATTAATAAATAAATATAAAAGTATTATTTAATAGTATTTTAAATAAATAAATGAATATATATACTGTTTATATTATTCATATAAACTAAATGATGTGTATATATAAGTATAAGTTTTGGAAAACGTAGATTTTAGAAAAGAAAACATATCGGACTAAAGGTTCGAACATAAGAATAAAAGATACATGATTTGTATTATAGGTTCAAACATGTTAGAAAAAGAAAAAGAAAAAGTATTTTTGAACTAAAGGTTCATTAAGAAAAGAACGAAGTAAGGAATATGCAAACAAGACTAAAGGTCTTAAGCCAGATAATTGATCTGGTAATAACAATTAGTTATACTCGTACTATAGGTCCGAGATAACAAAGAAAGAAACGTCGATCAGTGACGTGAACCTAAATCGCCAACAAGGTGATTACATCCCAAACTTTTATAACTAAAAATTAAATCGAGTCAAATTGAATTAATTACTTGAGATTACGTATCTCTAAATCATTATAAACAATGAGTAAACGTTGGCCCTCTGGCTGTCGTATACGTTTGTTTGGATCCTTACATATGTGGTAAAAAGTCAGTGGGAACACCGCGCGACACCTGGTTATTTGCCTCCGCCATGACGGGTCGGACCTAAGTTACGTCCGAGTGAGGGTAATCATGTGTATACTATGGTATCTAAGTTATATCGAATGCTGCAATGTTTGCTGAGCAGTTCAAGTTGAACTTAAGTTTATAATTTGATTTATACTAAATTATTCCTAAGCCACGATTTGCCGAGACCTAAGTTACGTCTTGAGGGGTAATTGAGTAAATAAAAAATATTTTTGTGTCAGCGTGTTCACTAGCATATAGCTGACGTATTTTTCTAACATTTTAGGAAAATACAGTATCAAGGAATTAGAGCCATTCATGAAGTGGATGTTCGCAAGGTATAGATGGCCCGGAGATTAAATTATAAAAATAACACTCTAAATTAAACAAAGATTTATAAAACAAATACTTTGGTATTTATTACCCAAGAAGTTTTTCAAACAAAAGAATTTATATTTTATTAAAAATGGTTTCAAAGTATATAAATATTTTATATTAGATAATAAAAAGTCTTCAGCTAAAATAAACTCTGATATATTTACAAAACCGGTGCCAACTGTTGGTCACACGCCTAGGCCCTAAGTCGGGGTGTGACAGGTTGGTATCAGAGCCATCGATCTTAGCGAATTAAGTATTCATTAATACCTAGGCTTTGATCAAGTGATAGATAGAAATTTTATTACAAGATTTTATAGGTTTAGAAAAGTTTAAAATTATTAACAGTTTAAAATAATTAATTAACAATATAAAAATTTTGACAATATCAAGAGAGGGTTAAGGATAAGATATAACAAGTGCGGATAAGATAGGAACATCTTTACACCTAATATATAATGTGAAAATAGCTTACAATCATCCGACTCAAAGAACAAGGCAACTTCCGACAGAAAAGGAAGGAGAAAATACGAATTTAGCTTTACCTCAAATTTCACTATATGAATAGTAAAGGGGTTACAACAAACAAAAATAAAAGAAAAATGCTTGAAACATGATCAAGTAAAATAAACCAATTAGTAGATATAAAGATATAAATATATAAAGATCCTCATTCATAATGAACAAAGTAAACTGGGATTATAAATAATACACAAAAAATAAAAAACAATTGATTCATCCAATTGGTAGAAATGAGATTTTGCTAAACCATTCCGTAGTAGATAATCTTGCGCAATACAATATATGTTTTAATTCCCTTAAATATTAAATAAATCTATGGATTATTGTAGTATGTCAAAAGAAGAAAATATAAAAGGAAACTCTTTCAAAGAAGTTAGTAGTGAGAGAAACATTAGAAATAAAGAAATGAATTACCAATATAGAGACGAAGTTCGGGAAATGATTAATGAAGCCGTGGCTACGATACCGAAGATAGTTAATAACCCTAGTCAATTAAGATCAAGAAAAATGACTCAAAGTAAGTCTGATTCTTCAAAAGAAATTAGCAACCACTTTAGTCCTGAGAAAGACTTAAAGAATAAGAATAGCAAGAAACCCAAACTTCATCCGGAATATAATTTTGAGAGTTTCAAAGCCTATAAACCTAAGAAATTCCGTGGAAATGAAAATACCATGTCCACCTTGAATTGGCTTAAGGAGCAAGAATCAATCTTGAACAATATTACCTGCACAAGTAAACAAGCCATTTGGTGTTCTTCACAAATGTTCAAAGATAAAGATCTTGAGTGGTGGAGAATAGTACTTCATGTTAAAGGAAATGAAGTAATGTACAATTTAAGTTAGGAAGAATTTAAAGATCTTATTCTACAAAAATTTTGCCCAATTAACAAAATAAAACAAACCAAATCTTGCCATGGGACCAGAAGGTCGTTAATAACAATCTCAGGGAATATAATGCTAAGCTCTTAGCATATTGTTAAGTAACTCCACAACTGGATGATTCGGAGTACGGAAAAATTATGAAATATATATCTGGGCTACCAAAAGAGGCGAGAAGAGTAGTAAAATTTCATATACCACAGACAACCTCCGAGGCCATGATGTTAGCCAAATATACAATAAAGTCGGAAGAAAAAGAGATCAATAACGCAAAGGAAGTGAAGAAAATCAAGGAAGAAAAAGGATCGCCTAAATTCACAAGACCCATGTGTGAAAACTGTGGAAAAATCCATCAAGGAAAATGTAAGAAGCAAATCAACATAGTCATGTGCACTTTCTGTAAGAAAAAGGGTCATTCAGAGAATAACTGTAGAAGGAAAGCGGCTACGTGTTTCATATGTGGGGAAAAAGGACATTTCAAGAACGAAAGTCCGGAAAATAAAATAAGTAGGAGCCAAGATGAAAAGATGAACATTGGAACACTCATGACGAATACATGAAGAAATGTCAAGACAATCAAACAAAGATAAGAGTAGGTCAAAGGAATGGTAACTCTTGTAATAACTACGAGTCTAATTAACTCTTGTAACCCGTTTATAAACTCATTTTAAAACGAAACATTTTGTAACGATGAATGGGTATTTAAGTCCCTAATATATATAAAGAAAATATTAGCATATAGATCGTGTCTATACACAAGAATGCTATTATTTATTCAAGTTTAGAAATTTTTAAGAACAACATCTATCACGAACAGAAAAATGAATATAAAGAAAAGAATTGATTAAATTAGACATAACAATATCATTCCTTAAAGTAGATAGAAACTAAGAAAGAATTAAAAGGACGATCGATGGAAGGAAACTATCAAAATCATGAAGGATATGATTTCATGAAGATTTCTACAAAAGAGATTCGATAGACTGAATCCGAGAAAAAATTTGGTTACTAATTTTACGACCGATTTTGTTTTGATCACTAATTTTGTGACAGAAAATTTCGGTCGGTAAATTTGCGATTGTTTTTTGCAACCGGAAAAATATTTTATTTTTTTAGTTTGTATATTTATTAATATAGCGGCCTTTTTTTGCAACCGAAACAATATCAGTCGCTACATTTGCGGCCGGTTACCGACTGAAAAATTTGGTGGCTACTTTTACGACCGATTTTGTTTTGGTCGCTAATTTCGTGACAGAAAATTTCGGTCGGTAAATTTGCGACTGTTTTTTGCAACCGGAAAATATTTTATTTTTTTTGGTTTTTATATTTTTTAATATAGCGACCGTTTTTGCAACCGAAACAATTTCAGTCGCTACATTTGCGACCGGTTACCGACAGAAAAAATTGGTGGCTACTTTTACGACCGATTTTGTTTTGGTCGCTAATTTTGTGACCGGACACGTTTTGGTCGGTAATTTAGCAACCATTTTAATTTCGGTCACAAATATGGTCACTAATTTTGTGACCGTTTTGGATGGTCGCAAATTTCGTCGCTTTTGCCCATCTGTGTAGTAGTGAGGTAAGGTAAATAATTAAACACAAATTGGCCACTGTGTTTAGCGATTTACAATTACTTATGATATTCTAAACTATAAACTTACTATATCATCCAAAAGATATAGAACTAACAAAAGAGATATACTACACCCGGAAGTATTAATAAAAAGTCAAACAAGATAGCCATAGAAAGAGGTTATTTATTCCTGATCAAATCATGGAATTGTATTTATAAAGAGGATTGCATAATTACATAAAGAATGGATGTAACATAAGATGGTATAGCATTAGAATATCTACTTAAGACAGTAGATTCAAAGAATGCTAAGAGAAAACCATTGAGACTGAAGATTTTGTTACCATAAACAGAAGAATGAGAAGACTAGGAGAATTAGAACATTGGAGTTTTAGAAATTTAAAACTTTAAGTAGACATAAACAAAGACCAAGAAACCTCAAGAGTAAGTAATCAACAAAAACCAAATCTCCAAAGGAAGATGTTATGGCACGATCGACTTGTTAGTCAAGGGAGATGACGATATCCATAGACTCATAAACCGAAGTTGGGTACCGATAATTGGAGAGCTATGCGAAACGATAATGAACAAGGATCATAAGTTCATGATGCACTTAGAAAGTGATAAAATATACCACAACCTTAGATCGAATTATTGGTGGTTAAAGCCGAACACTAGAAACCTTCGGACTACTCTAAACAACCCGAACTCCCCATATGGAAGTAGGTAATAATAACCATGGACGGCATTACAAAGCTTTTCCAAAACTACACACCAACACAATGAAGATGGGTTATCATTAATAGACTAATAAAGTCTACCCATTTTCTCCCAATTAACGATTCGTACTCGATTGATAGATTAGCATGAATTTATGTGAACAACATTGTGTCCTTACACGATGTGCTGCTATCCATAATCTCCGATCGAGATAGTCAATTTACATTTCATTTTTGGGATACTTTCCAACAAGCGTTAGGAACTCGATTGAACTTTAGCACTGCCTATCATCCCCAAATGGATGAGCAAAGTGAAAGAACAATCCAAATGTTCAAGGTTATGCTCCGCGCAAGTATGATAGACTTAAGTGGAAGTTTGGATGATTATCTTCCCCTAACGGAATTCTCGTATAATAATAGCATTCAAGCCGCACCATATGAGATGTTATACGGACATAAATGTCGAACGCTCGTGTGTTGGTCTGAAACGGGGGATAACCGAATGTCTAGACCCGAAGTAGTCTAAAAAACGACGAATAAGTATATCAATCCCTTGAGAAATTCAATGCAACGCGAGATCACCAAAAGATTTATGCCAATGTCCGTCGTAAGACGTTAGAATTCAATGTAGGCGATAGAGTTATATTAAAAGTTTCTCCTTGGAAAGGCGTGTTCACTTCGGTAAGAAAGGAAACATAGTTCACGTTTTGTAGGATCATTTGAAATACTCTAGTGAATCGGTACTGTCACATACCGTTTGCGACTACCCGAAGAAATGAAAGGTATACACTGTTGGAATTACGTATGCCCGAGACACATACTTATACTAATGTGGCTAACTGTGTTTGATCCAAGTCGGGTCATACCCAATAACAAGCTAGACAACACCAAATGTATTCTTTTAATGATTTGATCACTTAAACGAATACCGAACACTGCGCAATTAGAAAATTGGTTTTCTAATAATTACACTTGATAATTTAAATAAATTATCTGGATAATTTATTTATATAAATTAATTATTTAATTGGTTAAATAATTAAGATAGCATGCATGATTTATAAAATTAGTTTTATAAAGTATAAGATGGAGATGGAGATGTTTTAATTGTTAAAACAAAACAAAAAAAAAAAAATAATAATAATAATAACAACAAAACCGGCCACCCATGTGGGGTGGTGGTTTTACCCAATCAAACTCTTGGCTTTTGTCATAACTTCTCCTTTTGATCCTCCATTCAATTTACATGCATTAGTGATCTTATTTTGAATTTTTCAAGTGCAAGAAACTCTCTCTCCCACTCTCTAAAACTCACGGCCACTTTGGGCAAGTTTTGAGAGTTTTTGTGAGCTTCATAAAGTGTTAAAAATCCTAGCAAGAATATTGGTGTTGTTGCTATAAGCTTGGGGTATACAAAGCTTGAGGGTTTCTCCTTTGCAACCTAGCCATTCAAAGTCATCATCTTCTTCATCCACCTACATCTTCTTCTAAAGGTAGAAGAGGTACCATTTACATTTTGTAAGCATATTGTTCTTGTAATATTGATCCTTGTCTTTGGGTTTTAGTTTTAACATAATGGTATGTTTATAACTAGATTTAAAATCTAAGCTTCCGTTGCGTTTTCATGTTAAATATAGTTAACTTGAACTTTGATAATCTTATATAAAACCCAACAATGGCATCAAGAGCCGGTTACAAGGACTTATGTTTCTTACATGTTCATAGGTTTCGGGTTTTTCATGGGTGAAAAAGGGGTCCGAAATTTTGGTGGATTTTACCCCTCATGGATTTGTAAGATCTTGACATGCATGAAAGATCTTAGGAAACCATTATTAACATTTGGATGTTGAAAATAAAAAAAAATAATAATAAAAATATTTGGGCCGTAGCCTCTTGGGGGGGGGGGGCCGATTTTATTTGGTGATTTTGGGCATTGGTTGCTTAGGTTGCATGCTTAGAACATTTGGTATGTTTGGATGGGTCATAACCGAAACCTAGACCTTGGATGTGTTGATTGTTGTTTGTGTATGTTGATTATGTTTATTATTCAATATGGTTGTAATAATTCATAATCTTAGGCTTGTGTAATTTATTTATTCATAAGTTGGTTTGTAATAAATAGATTAGTTGCATTTTCTTTTTTTAGAAAAATATGTATTAGGATACATTTTGTAAAAAAAATTTGAAGATGCAAGAATTGGTGAATTTGGGCCTTGGACCGAAATTTTGGGCTTGTTGGGCCTCACCGGCCCATCATGGGATTCAAGCCCATTAAGCCCATAAATTTCACTCTTGGGCCCAAGAAGACTTTTGGAAGTTTGGAGCCCATTAACAAGCCCAACAAGAACACAACAACTTGGAAAGGATACTTGAAGCATTTGGATGCAAGGTCAAGTGGGAGTCAACATTCCATCCTTGTGTCATGTTTTGTCCCTTAGGTGTGACTTATGACCTATACTTGTTTCGGCTAACAAGTATGGTCAAACTTAGCGGTTCTCGGTTATGACTATATTTTGCATGTGTATGCTTGGTTGTTTGTTTTACTTTATGTAATGTGTGGTTGATAGATATTAGGATATCCAAACCGTCACATAGGAACGACAACAAGCATAAAACGGGTTCTAATATATATTTGGTAATATCGCGTCAATTAGTTTATTTAAATGGGTTTATTAAAACTAAGCGATCACTCACCTATAATAAAATTGGTTTTATTATAACTAGAACCTTGAAAATTGGTTTTCAAAATCGCCATATTACTAAATGCATGTTAGGATATGGCATAATGTTTTTCAAACTAGAATATTGGAAAACTTAAAAATCCCTTTTTCATAATTACCAAGGAAACAAGTCTAACACCATCCTTTTGTATGACACTTAACGTATTAGGGAACTTTAAATGGGATAAAGGTCACCTAACCATTTTGAGCAAACTAATATACTTAGGGTAATATTAACATATTTGTGGGATAAAGGTCACCTAACCACTTGTATGTTAATCTTACATGTTTATACAAGTAGGACGACTTGAATTGGAAACCATGTGATAAAGGTCACCTAAGCATAGGATCCAATGGTGTTGATGGGATAAACATGCCAACACGAAATAAGGATTTCGAATGGTCCCATACCTCTAGAAGTTGCAAAGGGTTGCAATTGTCAAGATTGACTACCTTGTTAAATCAAATAACGGGATAAAGGTCACCTAACCGAAATTTGATTTATCGTTGGATTCTAGAATTTAATTATTATTTTAAAATTTGGAATAAAAGGGTATTAATAATTAAATTGTTTGTAATACTAAAATAAAACTTTGTTAAATTTTGTAGATGGCCGCTAACAATGCAAACACCTCTACCCATAACACCCGTAACCTATCCTTAAGAACCATCCTTGAAAAGGATCGTCTAAACCATAATAACTTTATGGATTGGTATCGCAACTTGAGAATAGTTCTCAAACAAGAAGAGATATCATATGTCTTAGACGATCCCATTCCCGACGAGCCTAACGTGGAAGATGAGGAGGCGTATAACGATTGGGTCAAGTACACCAAAGATTCGGTGCAAGCCTCTTGCCTCATGTTGGGGACTATGATTCCCGAAATCCAAAAGGATTTCGAGCATCATGGGGCATACGACATGATAACTCAATTGAAGGAAATGTTCCTTCAACAAGCTAGAGCGGAACGTTTCGAAACGGTTCGAGCGTTTCATGCATGTCGTATGGAGGAAACCCAAAGCGTCTCATCTTATGTCCTAAAGATGAAAAGCTACATTGAAAAGCTTCGTAGGTTGAATTGTCCCGTATCTAATGAGTTGGCTACGGATTTGATCCTCAACTCTTTGACCAAAAGGTTTGAAACCTTTGTCATGAATTATAACATGAATGGATGGGACAAAAGCATTGGTGAGCTTCACGCAATGCTAAGAACGGCCGAAGCGGGAATGGGTAAAAGGGTTTTACCCGTTCTAACAATCAATGAAGGAAAAAGGGGACATAACTCCAACCCCAAAGCAAGTGTTGCTAAGGGCAAGGGCCACGTCCAAGGAAAGGGAAAGAGGAAAGCCATCACGCCCACCAAACCGAAGGAAAAGAAGCAAAAGGTTGCGGCGCAAGATCCATGCTTTGAGTGTGGAGAGATAGGTCATTGGAAAAGGAATTGTCCGACCTATCTCAATGCGTTAAAAGATAAGAGGGATGCGGGGCATACCTCAGGTATTATCTTTACTATACATATTGAACTAAATGTTATTTCTTCAAATACATGGGTACTTGATACCGGATGTGGAACTCACATTTGCAATTTGTTGCAGGGGTTCAAAAGAAGTAAACAACTCAACAAAGGGGACATTAGTCTCTTTATGGGCAATGGAGCAAGAGTTGAAGTCCAAGCCCAAGGAGACTACTTGTTAAAGCTTCCAAGTGGTTTGGAAGTAATTTTGAAGAATGTTTTGTATGCTCCTAAGTTAAGGAGAAACATTATTTCCGTGTCCCTTTTAAAACAATGTGGCTTTGATTTTAAATTTATGGATTATGATATTCATGTTTTGATGAATGGCATATTTTATTTTAAAGCTATACCCATGAATGGTATATATGAAATAGATCAAAGTGGTATATCACATAGTAGTTCAATGTATAATGTCAACACCAAGAAACTCAAGAAGGACTTGGGTGATCCCTATCTTTGGCATTGTCGCCTTGGACATATAAGCAAGAATCGCATGCAAACTCTTCGCAAGAGTGGTATTCTAGAAACAAATGAGTATGATTCATTTGATGTATGTGAATCTTGTTTACAAGGCAAAATGACAAAGCAACCCTTTAATAAAACTTTTGAAAGGTCAAAAGAATTATTGGGTATCATACATTCGGATGTATGTGGTCCTTTTAGACCAATGACTAGGAATGGTGAAAGATACTTCATTACCTTTATTGACGATTATAGTCGATATGGTTATGTGTACTTAATGAAACACAAAGATGAAGCTTTTGAAATGTTCAAAGACTTCAAAGCTGAAGTAGAAAGACAACTCAAGACCACAATCAAAGTACTTCGTAGTGATAGAGGAGGTGAATACCTAAGTGGTGTTTTTCAAGATCATCTTAAGAGTTGTGGAATTATTTCACAAATTACTCCACCTGGAACACCACAACATAATGGTGTGTCTGAAAGGAGAAATCGTACCCTATTAGATATGGTTCGATCAATGATGGCTAGAAGCACTTTACCTCTATCATTTTGGGGCTATGCTTTACTTTCCGCTGTTCGCATATTGAATATGGCTCCAACCAAGAAAGTGGAGAAGACACCTTTTGAAGTATGGCATGGAAAAGCTCCATCGCTATCATTCTTAAGAGTTTGGGGTTGTGAAGCTTATGTAAAGCAATACACCCCAAACAAATTAGAAGTCCGATCGACTAAGTGTATCTTTATAGGTTATCCTAAAGATGATTTAGGATATTACTTTTACGATCCTAGTGAGCAAAATGTTATTATTGCTCGAAAGGGTAAGTTCTTGGAAACTAAGTTCCTTGAGGAAGGAACTAATAGTAGAACAGTGAAATTTGATGAGGATCAAGAATCACAAGATGATACACAATTGGTTGATACTAGCACTCAACAAGAGGTTGTTGAAAGTGATCAAGTGGTTGATCAAAACACACAAAACGTTCGCAGATCTGGTAGAATTAGCAATCCACCTGAAAAATATGGATTTTTTGTAGAAGGTTGCTACGTGGTAGATTCGGATGAACCGACCACATACCGTGATGCAATGTCCAAGAATGATTGTGACAAATGGCTTGAAGCCATGAACGTTGAGATGCAATCCATGTATGACAACCAAGTTTGGGAATTGGTTGAACCACCACTCAACTCCAAAGCTGTTGGAAGTAAGTGGGTTTTCAAAAGGAAAACTGATATGCATGGAAACTTGGATACTTATAAAGCAAGACTTGTAGCTAAAGGTTTCACTCAAACTCAAGGGGTTGATTATGATGAAACTTTTTCGCCTGTGGCAATGCTTAAGTCTATTAGGATATTATTTGCCATAGCTGCACATTATGATTATGAAATTTGGCAAATGGATGTCAAGACCGCTTTCCTAAATGGATATCTTGAGGAAGATGTCTATATGGTTCAGCCTGAAGGTTTTGTCGATCCGAAACATCCTAATAAAGTATGCAAGTTAAAGAAATCAATCTATGGATTGAAACAAGCATCTAGAACTTGGAATCATCGTTTTGATGAAGAAATCAAAAGTTTTGGATTCATCAAGAACGCTGATGAGGCTTGTGTGTATAAGAAAGCTAGTGGGAGTATAATTACCTTCTTAGTATTGTATGTCGATGACATTCTACTATTTGGAAATGACATTCCAACCATGGAAAGCGTTAAGGCTTGGCTTGGAAGTAGATTTTCCATCAAGGATCTTGGTGAAGCTGCCTATATTTTGGGAATAAAGATCTATAGGGATAGGTCAAGGCGCTTGATAGGTTTGAACCAAAGTACATACATTGATAAGATCTTGAAAAGGTTCAAGATGGAAAACTCCAAGAAAGGTTTTGTACCTATTCAAAGAGGGACCATATTGAGTTCAGCTCAATGTCCAAGCTCAAAGGGTGAGCAAGAGACGATGAAACAAATCCCATATGCTTCTGCTATAGGATCCATCATGTATGCGATGATATGTACTAGACCGGATGTGTCATGCGCTTTGAGCATGACAAGCAGATACCAACAGAATCCAGGAAACAGTCATTGGATGGCTGTTAAGAGCATATTGAAATACCTTAGGAGAACTAAGGATATGTTTCTGATATATGGATCTGGTGAGGAGGAACTCGCTATAAAAGGTTACACGGATGCGAGCTTCCAAACTGATCGAGATGATTCTCGATCACAATCTGGGTATGTGTTCACTCTTAATGGAGGAGCTGTCTCTTGGAAGAGCTCAAAACAGGAAGTGGTAGCATTGTCCACTACAGAATCAGAATACATCGCCGCTTCATTAGCAGCTCAGGAAGCTGCATGGTTGAAGAAATTCATTACTGATCTAGGGGTGGTCTCTTCCATTCAAGACCCCCTAGAAATCTTTTGTGACAACGAGGGTGCGATTGCTCAAATCAAGGAACCTCGTTCACACCAAAAGACAAGGCACATAGAGCGGAGATTCAACTACATAAGGGATGAAGTTGAAAAAGGAAAGATATGTATTCGCAAAGTTGGAACTGATCAAAATCTTGCGGATCCATTCACGAAGCTCCTAGAAAGACCGAAACATGAGCGTCATGCGAGTGGCTTAGGACTTCGATATTCTAGTAATTGGATTTGATCTATTTTGTATTAAAGTTTAAAAGACTTTTGTAATTTAACTCTTTTATATGATTATGGAATCTTGAGTTAAATTCTGATTTTGCATGTTTAATCCATGAATAAGTTATCTTATTCTAAAAGTCCGTAGTCGATCACATTTGTGGGAACAAATATGAAGCAAGACTATTATGAACTAGGATTGGTGGATATTCATAAGGAATGAATATGGAGCATAGGTTTGCTGCCAAGGTTCATAGATATTCGTGGGATACGAATATTGGACTGACCCGCTCTCATTATTACTACATGGAGTCGATTGACTTGATCATTAGTAATTTTGAGTAAAGGAGAATTTCATATTATCCTTAGACCTGAGATGTATACTGGGTCTTGATTTTCACCAAGTATTACACTTTGACTCTCCCCTTCGCTATTCGTAAAAGATGGTACATAAGGATAAGCTCAGGTGGAGTATAAAGTGATAGTGAGAGGCGTATACAGTCAAGATGGAATTTGTTCCTCTTATGTGTTGAGAGTTTAGATGTCTAAGGCCTGATAAAGTTGAATTGTAAAGAGAATGATCGCCTATGTCTCTTAGATCCAACATGACATCTAGTAACAAAGAGATATAATGATAGATTCACCTAAATCATATCAAGTAAGGGACTTGAAGGGATGATGTTATTGAATGGCACTTCGTCAAACACATTAGGGGTGGTGAACTGTTGTTAGGCGGTATTCACCACTTGCATTAATTTTCTATGTATCTCGTGCAAGTGGGAGATTGTTGGAATTACGTATGCCCGAGACACATACTTATACTAATGTGGCTAACTGTGTTTGATCCAAGTCGGGTCATACCCAATAACAAGCTAGACAACACCAAATGTATTCTTTTAATGATTTGATCACTTAAACGAATACCGAACACTGCGCAATTAGAAAATTGGTTTTCTAATAATTACACTTGATAATTTAAATAAATTAATTATTTAATTGGTTAAATAATTAAGATAGCATGCATGATTTATAAAATTAGTTTTATAAAGTATAAGATGGAGATGGAGATGTTTTAATTGTTAAAACAAAACAAAAAAAAAAAAATAATAATAATAATAACAACAAAACCGGCCACCCATGTGGGGTGGTGGTTTTACCCAATCAAACTCTTGGCTTTTGTCATAACTTCTCCTTTTGATCCTCCATTCAATTTACATGCATTAGTGATCTTATTTTGAATTTTTCAAGTGCAAGAAACTCTCTCTCCCACTCTCTAAAACTCACGGCCACTTTGGGCAAGTTTTGAGAGTTTTTGTGAGCTTCATAAAGTGTTAAAAATCCTAGCAAGAATATTGGTGTTGTTGCTATAAGCTTGGGGTATACAAAGCTTGAGGGTTTCTCCTTTGCAACCTAGCCATTCAAAGTCATCATCTTCTTCATCCACCTACATCTTCTTCTAAAGGTAGAAGAGGTACCATTTACATTTTGTAAGCATATTGTTCTTGTAATATTGATCCTTGTCTTTGGGTTTTAGTTTTAACATAATGGTATGTTTATAACTAGATTTAAAATCTAAGCTTCCGTTGCGTTTTCATGTTAAATATAGTTAACTTGAACTTTGATAATCTTATATAAAACCCAACATACACGATGTATTCGACGTCTCTAATCTGCGTAAATGTCTAACCAATGAATCTTTATCGATGCCCCTAAAAGATGTTGAAATTAATCAAAATCTTAAATTCATAGAACAACCCTTACAAATCAAAGATTTTAAACTAAGAAACTTAAGAGACGAATATTAAAATTGGTAAAAGTAAAGTAGGATTCATGAAAAGGTCCCGAGTATACTTAGGAACTTGAATCCGAAATGAAGAAAAAGTACCCCCACTTGTTTTAAAAAGCGAATCTCGCGGACGAGATTCATTCCAAGGTGGGGAGGATGTCACATCATGAAAATAACGGGTCAAAAATACCAAGTTCAAAAGATAAAATACCAAAAATGACAAGTTTTAAACTTAAAAATCGAAAATGAAAAATCTGTCATCTAGCCCAATCGCGATACGCGACGGCCATAGACAAAACGTCATCGCGTATCGCAATGACGTGTCTGACAAAATTACACGTGTCCGCCATGTGTCCAAAGGTGGCACTGCTTCCACCACATGGCACCGCGTCCACCACGTGGCAAGCCTACGTGGTGTGTTATCATAGCTACGTCGCGATATGCAACGGCTATGTCTTGGTCCATCGCGTATCGTGAAGGGGACCCGAGTCAGCCTATAAAAGGGAGGGCACCATACCTCATTCCATCCACACCACTTTCATACAACTCTTTCTCTCTCTAGAAAATTCCCTCTCACTGCCTCGTAAAGCGTGCCGACCCTTTTCGTAATCTGTGCCATAAACCGTCAATACATCAAAGTACATGCAATACACCGAAAAAACATCATGAAAATAACGGGTCAAAAAAATACCAAGTTCAAAAGATAAAAGACCAAAAATGACAAGTTTTAAACTTAAAAATCAAAAATGAAAAGTCTGTCATTTGGCCCGATCGCGATATGCGACGGCCATAGACCAAATGTCATCGCGTATCGCGATGACGTGATTGATATGTGTGTGCTAGTGGCTTGTATAAATATGAAAGGTTGGATATTTAGCTTTTGCACAAGATCGTGTTTTAAATTTATAAAAGTGATTTCTACAAAGACTAAACACACACAAAATAGGCAAGTGTATCTATCGTATATGTAGAATAGTATTGGTAAGAACCAAGTATCGATCCGTGGACACAAAGGTTTCTAATAATAAATCGTTGTTTTACTTCAATCGGAGGTTTTAATCATTTTGGGGTTGATTTTTAAACTTTTTATAAAATATAAATACTTATATATATATATATATATATATATATATATATATATATATATATATATATATATATATATATATATATATATAATATAGGTGACCGAGACAAGAGATTCTAAACGAGTTGTTCAATTATTCGAAGGTTACCATCTAAGATCAAGAATCCACTCCATTTTAGCATTGATAATTAATATGTGGATATGTGATAAACTTTCCGTAGCAATATATGATAGATAGCTCCTTAAGTCTTAAGTGAGCATCTTCGGCACTAAGAAGATGGTATGCGCATTTTAAAGTCCACCCTTTCCTAATGTCATACCATCTCAATGATGTCGATTTGAGTTGACAAGTAGTTTCGTAAAGTAGAAAGATTAGGATTGACTTCAATTTCTCAAATACCAATTCTAACAACTTCGGGTGGTTGTAGTTCATCACACAACCTCCCCTTGGTTGATTTATGTAGGTTATAATTACACATTCCGTTAACATATGGTTTCTTTAACTAATTTGATATCCTAAACAAAGCCATTTTCGGATTACAAAGGTTTAGAAAAATACACCATAACTTATATCTCATCATTTCTAAGTACAATATAAGGATCCATGTTTCGATAATGTATCAAAGTATTTCTATCTTTTAAGAACATGAATCGATCATGAACGATTGCCAATGATATTGACAACCACCAACTTTGATTAAGTGATTTAAGATGGTGAAACATTTCTCATCAAAAGATAATTGTAATATAACCATGTACTTTACTAGACTACATCGCATGTCTTGGTTAATTATCAAGTAAAACAAAGCTTCTTCATAGATTTTAGACGGTAAAAGGAGTTTAGCTCATAATGATCATAGTGATAAACATTAAGATGATTGATAATAACAAATACATGATTAAACTTGGAACAATCTAACCAAATGTAGATGAATCCTTCTTCTTAATGATGGTAATGATGGTTGATGATGATGATTAGTGGTGATGACCTCCAAACCTTCAAACTCTTCACTAGATCTTCAAAGTGAGTGTTAGTGTGTGTTTTTATAATTGAAAACCGGAGATAATTCTTTTCAAGGCACACCAAATGAGTGCAACATGAGCCACTATTTATAGGCATTCTGGATGGTGAGGCACGGCCCCGTGCTTGATGAGCACGGCCCCTTGCATTTTTATGACATGTGCATTTGTTTGTCTTTTTTGTGACGTGGCCATAGCCCCGTGGTTGATAGGCACGGCCCCGTGATTTTTAGTGACATGTGCTCAATTCTTCTTTGTCTTTTCCGTGTTCCCGTCCACGGCCCCGTGCTTTTGCTTCCAGATTTTGTCTTTTCTTGTTTCAGAAGCATGGGGGCGTGTTTCTTGAGGCATGGGGGCGTTTTTCTTTGTTTTCTTGTGTTTTCTTCTGTTTTTCTTCGTCTTTTTGCTTGTTTCTTCGTTTGAGGCTTGGTTTCACCTGAAATTATGTTTTATTATGATAAGTAGTCTTTTATGCTATGTTATTGAATAGAAATTACAGTTTTTAGAGATTATTTGATGCCGAGAAGATGTATATTTATATGTACATCAAACGATGACGTGATCTAACAAAATGACACGTGTCCGCCATGTGTCCAAAGGTGGCGCTGCTTCCGCCACGTGGCAAGCCTACATGGTGTGTTATCATAGCTACGTCGCGATATGAAACAGCTATGTCTTGGCCCATCGCGTATCGCGACGGGGACCGGAGTCAGCCTATAAAAGGGAGGGCACCATCCCTCATTCCATCCACACCACTTTCGTAAACCTCTTTCTCTCTCTAAAAAATTCCATCTCACTACCTCGTAAAGCATGCCGACCTTATTCGTAATCCGTGCCATAAACCGTCAATACATCAAAGTATGTGCAATATACCGAAAACATACATTGAAGTGCGTGACATCCTGAGCCGACCCTACGTCCTGCCTCGGAGTACGTGTCGACAAGTTTCGAAGACCGGTGAACTTCATTTTACGTGAAGGAAGGTTTTGATCAAGATTCTCAATATACGTGCAAGCGTCGAAGTGCTGCCCGAGAGTTTAGAAAATAATAAGCCAAGTAAGGTAGGGCTAATGCCCAAATAAAATATTAATAAAATATTAAAAGGCTTAGACCTTAGTCGAGGGTGTGCTCGATACCTCGAAAATAAACAAAAGAAAGTAAAACAAAGAAATTATAAAGATAAAGATAAAGATAAAGATAAAGATAAAGATAAATATATGAATATAACTATTTGTTATAGATAAAGTGAAATTATTATTATTTAAATGATCTTCGATAATAATAAAAGAACAGAAATAAAAGAAAAATAAATGAAATAATCTTTATTAATAAATAAAGATAAGTATTATTTAAAAGTATTTTAAATAAATGAATGAATATATATACTGTTTATATTATTCATATAAACTAAGTGGTGTGTGTGTGTATATATATATATATATAAGTATACATTTTGGAAAACATAGATCTTAGAAAAGAAACATGTTGGACTAAAGGTCCGAACATAAGAATAAAAGATACATGATTTGAACTAAGGTTCAAACATGTTAGAAAAAGAAAAAGTATTTTTGAACTAAATGTTCAATAAGAAAAGAATGAGGTAAAGAATATGAAAACAAGACTAAAGGTCTTAAGCCAGATAATTGATCTGGTAATAACAATTAGTTATACTCGTACTATAGGCCCGAGATAACAAAGAAAGAAACGTCGATCAGTGAAGTGAAAGTGAAACTGAATCGCCAACAAGGTGAATGCGTCCCAAACTTTTATAACTAAAAATTAAACCGAGTCAAATTGAAATAATTACATGAGATTACGTATCTCTATAACTTTATAAACAATGAGTTAACGTTGGCCCTCAGGCTATCGTATACGTTTGTTTGGATCCTTGCATATGTGGTAAAAATTCGGTGGGCACACCGCACCACACCTGGTTATTTGCCTTCGCCATGACGGGCCGGAACTAAGTTACGTCCGAGTGAGGGTAATCATGTGTATAATATGGTATCTAAGTTATATAGAACGTTGCGGTGTTTTCTGAGCGGTTTAAGTTGAACTTAACATTATAATTTGACTTATACTTAATTATTCTTAAGCCACGATGGGCCGAGACCTAAGTTACGTCTTGAGGGGTAATTGAGTAAATAATTTTTTTTTGTATCAGCGTGTTCACCAGCATATAGCTAACGTATTTTTCTAACATTTTAGGAAAATATAGTATCAATGAATTATAGTCATTCATGAAGCGGATGTTCGCAAGGTATAGATGGCTCGGTGTTTAAATTATTAAAATAACACTCTAAATTAAACAAAGATTTATAAAACAAGTACTTGGGTATTTATTACCAGAGAAGTTTTTCAAACAAAAGAATTTATATTTTATTAAAAATGGTTTCAAAGTATACAAATATTTTATATTAAATAATAAAAAGTCTTCCGCTAAAATAAACTCTGATATATTTACAAAACCGGTACCAACTGTTGGTCACACGCCTAGGCCCTAAGTCGCGGTTGAGAAACCGACTTCTTTCCTGCCACCTCACTGGTAATAGCATCTACCCTTTTTGTATTTCCCAGAATTCTTCAATCCAACAAGTGTGAATCTCGGGATTGGCTTTAATTGTATCAGCTAGAGCGGAATCTCGAAGACCTTTGATCATTGAGATAAAGATTTTGTGCATGCTGCTTTTAGGAAGGTCCAATGGACAATATAAGTTATGTTGCTTTGGAGATGGATCCATGTTTAACAATTATCAAGTGTGAATCTGATGTGTTGTAAAACACACTAGTTTTTCGCGCTATTTATCATTGTTTTAATAACTTATTTTTCTAATATTTAATGATTTTAACTTGTTTTAGTATGATCTTACATGAATATGTATTTTGTAGGTTACCGGTTTAAAGAGAAAGAAACCGAGCTTTGGAAGAGATTTAGAGGCCTTTTATGCACTATTATTGAATAATCAAGTTAAAGGCCCGACCCATATCCATTTTGTGAAGCCCATATGTGTTATAATATAATAAACAACAAAAACAAACCCTAATCAGCCATAATCCCAAAATTAGCCACAGCCATCAGGAAAAAAGAAGAAAAAATTATAAACCCTAACTCTAGGGTTGAGTTCCGATCGCAACAGCTATGAAAGGAAGAGAAGGAGTTTGGCAGCAGATTTACAAGTGTTTACGAAGTGTTTTAGGAATCAATATACAACCAAGAACATCATACTTCATCATCATATACTTTGGTTTGATTTATAATTCATAATTGTCTTGTTTTTTATCATAGACTTGATATCCTTTTCCATTGAATTGAAGATAAAGTTGTGCTTGATTATACTTTATTGTGGATTGAATTTTCTTATGATTTGGATTAGTAATATGATTTCTTTATTGAGTATATGCTGCTTTCCAAATAACATGAGTAGCTAATCTTGTTAGTTCTACCTAGGTTTGATGATAATTGTTTGGCTTTGATGAGTTTTATGGATTGTTTGATCAAAAGACTTGAATTACCATTGCAAAGTTTGGTTTAATATTGAATTAGGTTGTGTTTAGTGGCTAGGATTTTATTAATTATACTTTATAAACCTCATACTTCGATTGGTTGATTGTGTATTGATTGATATTTGCATGTTTGATTATAAACTTTGTGTTTAGGGTTTGTTTGCGATCAGTACAACCGTAGGGTTTTGTTAAGTTAATTAATTGTTAAAAATCAGCGGGTGATCACCTTCTTATAGACCGAGAGGTGATAAGAAGTAAGGTCGTCTCTTAGCCTTTACATTCTAGGATTAGGATTGCGCGAGAGCAATTTCGGTTCTTTTCGGGTTTGGGTTTGTGAGCGGCTAGTTGATCTAGTTTCTGTTAAGTTAAATTGTTCTTCTATCCTTGGTTGTGTAGTATTCATTTCCATTAGGGCTGAATGTCGGTGTGTCTGAGAGGAGAGTCGGCATTAGAACACCTTAGTAATCATTTTATGGTTTGTTTTTAAAATCAATTAAGTGTAAGTTAGGGTTTGTTAGTGAGACTGAGAGGTGGTCTAGCTAGCTTGAGCGAACCTTAGTTGTGTCATCTTTAGATACCGCTGTCATGAGATTATTTAATCTTCTTTCTTCTTAGACAATCAATTTGATTCTTACCTAGGTAGACGTTTTCTCCATATTCGTGAAAACCTCGTTAAGTTTCGTTAAGTGTTTCAGTTAGTTTCGTTAAGTTAAGTTATTTAAGTTAGTTCAAAGTAATTTAGGTCAAGTAGTTTTAATTATTAAAAATAAAATAAAAAAGATATTATTCTTAGGAAGGTCTTGTCTAGGGTTTAGGAATCAAAAGCAATTTCACGTGTCCTTGTGTTTGATACTCAGACTTCTTAGGTCTATACTACTTACTATCAGTACACTTGCTGGTTGTGTATTGTGTTATTAGGAATTTCCGTTTTAAATTTAAAGATTCGTTGTGAGTCCCGCAGAAAGACACACTCATTTGACACACATCAAGTTACCTCACTGGTAATAGCATCTACCTTTTTTGTATTTTCCCAGAATTTTTCAATCCAGCACGTGCAAATCTCGGGATTGGCTTTAATTGTATCAGCTAGAGGTGAATCTCGAAGACCTTTGAACATTGATATAAAGAGTTTGTGCTTGCTGCTTTTAGGAAGGTCCAATGTACAATATAAGTTATGTTGCTTCGGAGATGGGTCCATGTTTAACGATTATCAAGTGTGAATCACAGATAAGATCAAGCATATTTGTATGTGTTTGTGTTTGAAGGCAGTTAGAGAGGGGGGGGGGGGGGGAATTTTGAGAGGGTTTTTGAAAGTGTTTGAAAAGTGAGTGAATAAAGTGAAGTAGAAAATGAGATTCCCTTGAAATATTGTCAGTCTATCACGCGATAGGGTCAAATTCTCTCGAATTTTAAATGAATGTTCACTCTCAACCCTCGAACTTTGAAAATATTTGCCGATTTAAGCCCGGAAAATATTTATACACCGAAGCCAAACATTTCAAATATATATAAGATATCTTTTTGTCGGTTTACACTTTGGAAAACATTTGCATGAAGGATCTTTACTTAAGCCAATAAAAATAAAGAAGAAAAGAAAAAAAACATAAATAATTAAAATTAAAATAAAATAACCTAAAATAGGATTTTAAGTTAAAAACATAAAAAAAATTAAATATAAGTTAAGGAGTAAAGATGAAATTAGTATTATATATTAAATAATATTTACAAAGTATTCTAATATTTTTACAAGAAATATCACAACATGGAATCACACTGTTCTTTAACGTCCTACATCACACTTATATTTTAATATTATTGTGTCAAAAACCCAAAGTCGTTTGTAGATATATTTTGTCCACTTTAAACTTAACAAGTATTTTGGTGTCAAAATGATATGTGAAGGTATAGATTAAGCACGATACTTGCGTGGTCCCTATTTAATCCAACAAGTTATTGGCTTCACCATACAGCAGGCTTAGTTTGTGTTCACCAGATCACCCGAATTGACTCCAACCCCCTAATGACTGGTCAAAAAAATTTAAGAATATTTTTAACTTTGGCAAACTTTTACAAACAGTAAAGGTTGAGCCGTGGACTTACTTGTCGCGCAGTTCGGACATACATGCCTTCATTCAAGGTTTTTAGGACTTACTTATTGCCCCCCCCCCCTCAAGTGATTCTAATATACCCCTATTGTTTGTAATTATCAACATTTTGTGTTGATTTGAAAGACGTTTAAACACTTTTGCAGTTTATTTCTGTTTTAACCTTGAAATATTTAACATTTGAGACTACAACTTATTAAACAATTTCAGTAAACAATCACTAACGGGCTCGTGTATGACAGACTAATTACATTTCTGCCTTCACTGATATGACTTAAAGTGGAGACATGCAACCGCTTCATAAGTGTATAGTCACTAGCATAGGCGGATATTTTAGTTTATATTACTCTGACATACTTACTCATTTGTTAGGCCTATCTTCATATCAAGTGATGATCTTGTTGGCTTTGATCTACTATTTTCATGTGCTATGAATATTAAAAACAATTTCTTATCATTTTCCAAAGGTTGGATCAATATCTCAAAGTTTTTGTAAAAAAATTATATTATCTGACTCCTTCTAGACGGGAGCTCCCTCTAAACAGGACAACTTCTTTTTGAGATATTTTCTTAAAGTAAAAGATAAATTGTTTTTGGTAAGTCAAATTACCCATTTTTTATTTTTATAAAACTAAAATTAAATATAAATACTTTTGGTGAGTTATGCATAACTCATTTTCTTTCTCTAAAAATGTGACATATTTAGAAAACATTTACATATTTTATATATAAAAGGATATATAGATTTTAATCAAAACAGATCATGTCAAAAGACTCTACAAGATATAGAAATCAGGCATGATCGAAGGCTTTAGTGAAAAGATTTGCAAAATTGTTATCAGTGTGGACCTTTTCAATATTGACATGTTTACGGTCAAAACAATCAAGAATGAAATGCATTGGGACGTCAATATGTTTTGTCTTTGAGTGTTGGACCAGGTTTTTCACAATACAAAGCGTTGCATCATTATCACACTTGATGGGGTGTTAAATAAAATCAAACCATTAGCTGATGCTGGATCCATATCACTTGTGAACAGCAGCTGGGGGCGGCAATATATTCTGCCTCGTCTGTGGAGGTGGACATGGTGACGTTTCTTGCATTGCCAAGAAATTAACCGATCACCTAGGAATTGACATACTCCTGATGTTGACTTTCTGTCTAGATTGCATCCTCTATAATCATTGTCGTTAATGATCTTTTAAAAGTAACATTTTTAAACATTGAGGACAATGTTAACCTCAAGCGTGGGGATGGAGTGAAATTTAAATTTTTTGCCTTAGAGTACCTTGATTGTGCACAACAGCCAGAATTGTAACTTATTTATGCCAAGCAAAGGTCTTTGGTAATGGTCATTTTTTAAGTTTCTCGAAAGTTTTCTCATCAAATGTTTATCAAAAAGTGAAATTAAAATGGACCGTTTAGATGGGGATAACGAGTCATAGGGACGAACTGGTGCACATGAGTCTTTTCCCTTTTGTTTGCTAAACCCAACATTACAAGCCATGTCAACCTTAGCCTTTTTTTATTTTAACCTTCTATGATGAAACCCGGTATATCAGAGTTGTATATAGATTTGTTTGTTGAGCATAGTACACAATGTACATATGTCTCAAGTCAGTTTTTTGTATATATTGATTAATTGTAAAAAAAAAACAGAAAAAATCGTGGCCAATTCTTTTTCCTTTGCGCTACGCGAAGGAACACAAAAATGGCTATAAAAGGGGCGGGGGCTCACAGCTTGTTTCATCTCACGACAAAACATACACTTATCACACATTTATCCTCGGGAGGTGTGCTGTTCCTCGTAGTACGTGCCAAGCTCTGAAGTTCTGACAATTTAAGCTCTGGTGTGCGATATAGGATAAAAGTGTTGCTCTATCAGTCTTAGGCGTCTAATTCCGAATACCTATGTAAGGTAGGAGTTCCGCTTAAGCATTATTTTATTATTATTATTATAATGTCTTAGACCACAGTCGGAGGTATAGCCCGAACCTTGATCACATTTAAGCATAATATGACTTTTCATAAGCAGGGGTTATAGTCAAAATATTGTTTCTTCATGATTAAGAAACGTAAGCTTTTACATACAAGGGGTATAGTTAAAATAATATTTTCTTTATGATTAAGATAAAAATGGGAGTGAAACCTCCTCAGATGAATCGGGTTAACCCGAAACTTAAAGACCCAAATGATTAAACCAATCCAAACCAAGTATATTCGTAACCCCATAATAGTTTGTGACTGGTTAATCGGGTGTTTGCAATCTGATTGGAGTGGCTTGAGGTCAAGTGGGCTATTCGGTTTCGGTTAAAACTACGGACTTGTTGAAATTGTTAATCTCCTGATCAAGATAAAATCAAGATTGGAAGCTGCTCAAAGGAAAATATATTTACGTTTTATTTGTTATTAGGTCTATGTATTTAGTTTATGTATTAAATGGGCTGAACATATATTTAGAAGCCTATGTGTGTATTTGATGTCTAATGGGCATGTAGCCCGATCAGTAGATATTTAGGTTATGTTATGTATTGTCAAACGTTGTCAGACAGTTGATTATGAACGGTTATGAAAACAGTTAATCAACCGTTCATATCAACAACTACAAATAGGTCGATGTAAAGGAATTGTAAGTACGTGTATATTTATCATCAATAATATTAACTTTACATCAGTTGTTTCTTGTTCTTGTTCCATTCACTATATCAAAATTCTGTTGTTATACTGCTGCTGCGTTTATAAACGATTATCAATGAAGCCCGCATCGAAGAAGAATACCAATAGGACTAACTCTAATATAAGACCTTCGTGAAAGAGTCGGCTAAAGTTCACCTAAAGTACTAATCTCAAAAACTCATTCACAATAAGCAAATAATGCAAGTAAAATTAATAATATAGGACAAAATAACAAATTAAGTAAGAAACATAAGTTGTGGATTATGAATAATATAATACCTCATATGATCAACAGAGATGTCCTTATGAGATGATGATAGAGCAATGCTTGGATAAGGGATTACACTTGACTTTTTGTGAAGGAAAATCCCAACCCGTAATCTGCAAGTGCTGCAGCCGCTACTACGCCTTTTCCCGTGGATTTTTTAATCTCCTTAACTTGCGGAATATGCAAACTGTTCAACCTAATAATGAAGAAACAATGTAGCTAAACATGAAATTGTGAAGAACAGAAGGAATTAAATACTAGAAAAAAATTACCTTATGCAAATGAGACGGTATATAAAATATGTTCCGACTATCAAATGCATTAGCTTTCACATACCACCCAAATGATGTAAGAAGTTTCAACACCACTCATTGCCCTCTCAGTGGTAGAGTTGCTTCATGAAACAGAACTACATCGGAATTTTAAAGAAGACAAATTAACTAACCATGCAAATAAAGTATGCATATTTCAGTAAGTAATGGCTTGTGGCTGTAATTTTTCGCCTGACCTTATATGCTTTTAATCATATAACACTTTAACTCAACAATCAAATTGATTAAACCCTAAAAGTTAAACACAAAGACAACAATAACTATCGAAATCAAATACAAATACAGTTTGATTGAACTACCTAATCTCAATTATAACAAAAAACGACCTCTTCCTAGAATTGATTACAAGCTACTATAGGTGTCATTGAGCAACCGCGACAATGGAAAACCCACGCTACCATAGGTGTTGTTGAAAGACCGATGGAAAGGATAAACCCTTGCTACCATAGACGTCGTTGAACGAACGTCGGCAACGAAAAACCCCACTACCATAGGCGTCATTGAATGACCGCCGGCGACGAAGAACCCTCGCTACCATAGACATTGTTGAACGACCGCCGGCAAAAGACAGCCTCTAAATACTGAGACAAAACACATCCAGCAATACGAAACCACAACCACAAACCATAGGTAACAAAGAAGGTGTAACCCACACAATGAAGAAAGTAATTCAGATAATGGCAAGTTAAACTTCAATTTGGCTGTAGATGATAAGAATACACCATAGAAAGCTACCAACGAAGCACAAAACAAACATTACAGATAAAAATTACTGTAACATCACGAATGTTTTGGATCAAAGTTGCCAAGTTCAAAGTAAAAAGGACCAAAAGTGATAAGTTATAAACTCCAGGGTTAAAAATGAAAATTTTGTTTTCCTGTCCCGTAGCGATACGAGACGGGTCAAAGGACAAACCCATTTCGTATCGCCAAGGGCTTATTCCAGAACCCAAGGTTTGGGCTGAGGGAGATACGCGATACCTAAAGACACCAAAGTCATCGCCTATCGCGATGACGTGGTCTGACAGGTGTTGACACGTGTCCACACGTGGCACAATGTTCACCACGTGTCACCACGTGGCATCACGTCTGTCACGTGTCGCCACATGGCAAATCTATAGGGCATGTCATCAGCATACGTTGCGATACGCGACGGGCTGACCAAGGTGCCATTGCGTATCGCGATGGTCCCTGGAAATGCCAATGAATAGCAAGCTCTGGCCAGTCCATTTCTCACACCAAAATTCACACATCATTCTCTCTCTAAACATATCTCTAAGCCTCGTGAAGCGTGCCCTCGATCACCTCGTAAAATGTGCCCAATTTCCTTGATTTTCGTGCAATAACCAAAGATATCTCGAAGTGCGTACCAATCATCGATGACACTATTTTGAAGTCCAAGCCATTTTGAGACGACCCAGTGACCATCTCGAAGTACGTTCCGTGAAGATTGGATGCCTCGATAAACGTGTCAAAGGAAGGGTTGATCAAGAAGTTCAAGAAAATGAAGCGGCGTCGAAGTGCTGCTCGATTGCATAGGGTTTCTATAAGCCAACTAAGGTAGGCGTAATGCCCGAGTAAAATAATAATAAAATATTTAAAAGGCTTAAAACCCTAAGTCGAGGATATACTCGATACCTCTATAGATAATAAAGGAAAACGTAACAAAGAATGTAAACAAAAGAAAGATATATATAAAGTGATTCTTTGTTGTAATTATTATTATTAAGTTTATTATTATTCTTAGATAATAAGTAAAAGAAAAGTATACATTTCTTAAAGAAGAAGAAACGTAGTATTTTAAGAAAAATAAAATAAGTTAAACTAAAGATTTATCTTATAAAAGAAAAGAAAAGTAAATAAGTTAAAAGAAAGAGTTTAACTTATAAAAGAAAAGAAAGAAAAGATACTTTTAAACTAAAAAGTTTAAGGTAAAGAAAGAATGTTTTGAACTAAAGGTTCATAAAAAAAATATAATCGAGTTAAAGATTTTAAAAAGAGACTAAAGGTCTTTAGCCGGATTTAAGATCCGACTAACAAAAGGTTATACTCGTACTATAGATGCGAGATAGCAAAGAAAGGGAAAGACTCTCAATAAGTGTATTGAAGTTAATCAAAAGAAAAGGTGAATACGCCAAACTTTATAAACTTGTTTAATCGAGTCAAATAAATGAAATGAATTACATGAGATTACTTGTCTCTAAAACATTATAAACAAAAGTAATCTCTAGCCCTTAGACTGTCGTGTACATTTTTTTGGATCCTTACATATGTGGTAAAAAGTCGGTGGGCGCACCCCGCCACACCTGGTCATGACCTCCACCACGATGGGCCGGACCTAAGTTACATCTGAGTAAGACTGACCATGTGTATACGTATGGTACCTAAGTAATGTTGAATGCTGGGGTGTCTTGTGTATGACTTAAGTTTATAATTGTGTTTTTTTTTTGTTTTAAATCTTAATTATTCCTAAGCCACGATGGGCCGGGCCTAAGTTATGTCTCGAGGGATAATCAAGTAAAAGAAAATATTTTATACGTCAGCTTATTCACCAGCATGTGTTGCTGACGTTTTTCTAAACATTTTGTAAGTAATCAAGAATAGGAGCTTGGAATGCTAGAAGTGCTTAGATATCCGATGGTTCGGATCGTTTTTTTTTAATATAAAAGGTTGTAATGGTGGTTTAACATAAACAAGTTATCTTTTGTATAAACAAGTAATACTTAAAACGGGTATTTTATAATCCCGTATTTTGACTTGTAAATAATAATATTTTAATCCACATAATTATAATTTCCGCTTTAAACACGTAACTATGATTTATTTACAAATGTGGTACAAACATATGTGTCATACACCTAGGCGTGGTTTGGGGTGTGACAATTACAATCAGGGTTCTCAAGACTTATCAAAAACACCTGGTGTGCACCCACAAAATATTAAAAAGCAGTTTACATAACTACAAATTATGCTTTAGTTCAACCATAAATTATAACAATACACCAAACTAGTTATCAATGAAGCATAATATAAGGATTACTAAAACGAAAATGCAGTTACTAGCAGATATGATTGTTGAGCCACAAATAATTAAGTATTAAGGATATGTTATTCTTAATGACGAGTCTGGATCAGTTATCCTTCTGAAGAGCTCCGGAGTTGTGTCAGGATCCAGGATCCTCGGTACTTGGTATTCTTAACAATTGTTTCTTGTGTGTAGGTTAATATTTAACAGATGCAACGGCTACAAGACTTATCTCGCTACTGGACTTGTCAAACACGTGGTCAAAAGTCATGGATGAAGATAGTGGGAAAATGGCGGATATGTAGGACTAGTTAGTTGTTATTATTGTTATATACCGAGTTATGATCAAAATTAGGACTACGCGCTCACATACGCACGAACACATTCACTTACTGCTGACATTCATAAACACTTTCAGTAGTTCATACACACACTTAGCTATTTTGTAATCTTTGATCATAAACTCCACCCTTGTAACCCGATTTTTAGATTAATATAGTGGTGATAGACGATATTTCATCACCCGGGGTTTTTGTGCCGGCGATCCGAACAAGATCAAGGGCTTTTCTCGTAACAAATCCTCGTGTTTGTGTTTGCAATCTTTACGTAACCGATATTATCATCATAGCACTAAACCTCACCTTACAAATTTGGTTACTTGATCCTCAAACGATTTTTGACCAAAACAATTTGGCTCCCACCGTGGGAAAATTGGTGCTATAATCCAGAAAATACCTTATCAATATTCAACCTTTCATACCCATATAACCATCAATAGCCTCTCAACAATCTTCTGCTTCATCAACCATGCCTCATCCGTTTCTCACTCATCAAGAACCTTACCACCGATGCCTCTTCCGCTGCAGAAGCTCCAAGGACCACCGCAGATGGAAACAAGACACAAATCCCAGTCTTCCAGAGCTCAAAAACCATTCTTGCCACTTCGGTGGTTAACTTTAACAATGATGTTTCTGCTATGTTTTCACAGCTTAAATCTTACATGGAACAAAAATACAAGACTAACCAAAGGATCCTTCGGGAGATAGAAGATCTCAAGAGGACCAAGAGGCCAGCAGAGGATCAAACTCCCCTGATGCCTAGGATGCTAGATTTCACCACTCCAGGGTCCTTGGCTCAACCTACTCATGGACCATGCATCCTTCAACCGGGATCCATGAGTCAGCAAACTCAGGGATCCTCAGTTTTCCAACAAGGATCGTCCGTCCTTAATTCAGGGTCAATGGGTCAGCAGACTCAAGGATCATCGTTCCTTCAACCAGGTTCCTCTGGGCTATGT